>NC_140001.1:5595411-5767911 GCF_964263955.1 Coregonus lavaretus
TGTAGGCCGTGTTGTCGCTGTTGGTGATCAGGCCTACTACCATCGTGTCGTCAGCCAACTTGATGATGGAGTTGGAACTGTGTGAGGCAACGCAGTCGTGGGTATACAGAGAATACAGGAGGGGACTGAGGACACACCGTAGTGGGGCCCCGTGTTGAAAGGATGGGACACACTGATGCTCTTAGGAGTGAATAAGGAAGAGAGAAATTTTGGAGAGAGAGGTGAGAGACAGAGTGAGAGAGAGAGAGGAATTAAGAGGTGAAAGGAAAAGTGATGGGTTAGTTTTTTGTGTGCGTGTGTGTGCACGTGGTGTGTGTGTGTGTGTGTGTGTCTGTGTGTGTCTGTGTGTGTGTGTGTTGTGTGTGTGTGAATGGACGTTGAATAAAGAGAGGAACAGACTTGCAGCTGTACACCTCCAACCTCCAGACGCTTGATGCTTGATCCAATAGGTCCTCTCCCTTCCTCTCATCCAGAGTCATCAATACTCAGCTATGGCAACTCACCCCACCTCACCCCCCTAGTCAATATACAAGGGACAATAATCAATATACAAGAGAGAGAGAGAGAGAGAGAGAGAGAGAGAGAGAAGAGAGAGAGAGAGAGAGAGAGAGAGAGAGAGAGAGAGAGAAGAGGAGAGAGAGAGAGAGAGAGAGAGAGAGAGAGAGAGAGAGAGAGAGAGAGAGAGAGAGAGAGAGAGAGAGAGAGAGAGAGAGGAGAGAGAGAGAGAGAGAGAGAGAGAGAGAGAGAGAGGAGAGAGAGAGAGAGACGCTATAAATTAGGAAGGGCATGGTACATTGGGGGAAAGAAGGAACTGGTCATTTCGAGACAAGAGAAGCCAACCATAACAACAACAATAACATTAAGCATGAAGGTGAGAGGAATTAGCCACATCTTGATGTCCCTCTCTCAGTGTGGCTGTAAATGATCTGCCAGGAGCCAGAATGGAGCTTGTTTCTTCAAAGATCCAGTTTGATCAGACATGGATGATTTACAAGGACATCCATTCTGTAAAAGTGACCAATGAACTCATGGCATGGCAAATCCACAACTCCTCACAGTTCCAAACAATATTGTCTCATTTAGAAAACAAATAGGAAGTAATTGAAGGACTACATTCATGCACCTGGCATAGCGTCCCTATAGCAACCAGTGCAACCACAGGAAGAAGAAAAAAATATTATGGTACTGCATAAATACTGCTATGTAGCTTTGAATTGAGCCTGTGTCTTACAAGTTTGTCATCCAAATATCCCAAATGTTTTTTTTTCAAAGCTGTTATTTTTTGTGATGGTATCTACTATTAGCATGAGTAAATACATGTGAATTACAGGTAACTTATGTGTGAGAGAAAGGATGAAACATACACTGCATCAACATTGGCCTACTACACTATTGTAAATATCCATTGCCTACACAACAAAAACATACTGACAAACATTTACTGAACAGGAAAAACAAGTACTAGTTATTTACAATAGTAAAGTTGAAAATGGTAATGAAGAAACATTTATATCACCGTTTACGCTCAATTCGAAAGGAAGAGTACTTGTTTATTATCTAATGCAAACTACAATGGAACAAAAAAATAAAATGTGATTAAGTTCAAATGTTTTAACCCTAAAAGTGCCAACATATTTCGACCCCTAACGCGCCAACTTAAAGCACCAAATGATGGAAAAATGACACTTTCTGTCAAACAGTACCACTTTTTTTTATTATATTAACCTTAAATAACACAAGTAAATCATTTAAATTCCCCAAAATAATTATATATTTTTAAAACGTTTACATATTTTTAGTCAAATTTGATGTTTAGAAATATATGTTTTTGTATGTTTTTTATGTTTTGAACAGATATTTTGATCAATTTCATCCATAGCAACTTGTCATGAACATGTTTCTGTTATTCAGTCAAAGTGTCGTGATACTCAGAGGCTGAGAAATTGGCAATTGAGCTAATCTGATAGCCACCGATATTATGGGCATTATATGGGCACCGGTGCCATCAGAAATGTTGCTCTAACTTTGGAACGCTATGGGCTTTCAACTCAGTTCCGATTGCATCTGAAAGATGAGACTCTCAACTTGGTATAGAGACATTGACTGGAATCTAAATGTGTATTTCTTTGTTGTTCTTTTTGCGTTATTTGGCTGCCACGCCCCCAAGTGCCCAAATATGGGGTCTGTTTATTTTCAGGGTGCATATTCCCCTGTGCCAAACTTTTTTTTTTTTTACTATTGAGTCTACATTTTCACTAGTATACAAAAGAGAGATTCTTTTTCGTTCCTCCATATTAAGACAGAAATCATCATACATTTTGTTTTTACGTCGGTAACCAGTATCTTGAGAAAATCCTAACATTCCAGAAGGATTTTTTTTTAAGGGTATAGAAATTATGCAATTTTTTTTTTTTTACCCCTTGGAGCTAACAATACTACACACTTCCCCAGCAAGTTTGTTGCTTTATAATAAAATGCTATTTAACATTTATGAAGTCTAAATAATTCATCCAATCACTTTGGAAGATTACTTTAACATCACACAAATTATGGTCACATGGCTACTGCACATATTTGCACGTGCTCTTGTTTCTAACAACACTATTCCATTAGGCTACTCAGAAAGTGAAACAAATAGGAAATGTAATGAGTTCATTAATCATGAAATTCATGACAAAAAAAAAAACGACAGAACATTTGATAGGCTACAATGAATTACACCAGTGGATGACATGTACTGTTTTGCTGATCTGATTTCAAGGGGATTTTGATATTATTTGTTTTATTTTACACCCTTGAAGCTATAGCCTTTGACTAGATGTATTGTATTCATGCTTGACAAGACAGAATTATGTAGAATGCACAGTTACATTTAGACAATCCTTAAAAAACACAACATATTACATTCAATTAAAAAGGTCCTAGCTAACAAGCTAACAAGAAATAGCTAACAAGACATTTATAAACAGCCCCATAACCTTAATTACATAAATCTAAATGTACATTTATTTATACTTTTAATCAATCTGATGACAAAGAATACATAATTCTGCTAATCAAATTGAAGTTTCAGTTTAGTGGCAAAGTTATCCAAATACTGTATCCTGTTTAGTGAATAATATGGCGCCGTAGCATCAGAATCCTCACGCCCACACGTTCCAGTGAAACTTCAAGGATCTGTTAGAGACATTCAAACTGTTTTGCCAAATATTTAAGACAAGGGTGAGCAGCGGGGGCGTCTCCGTCGTTGTTCATGTCTGGTCATGTGGCTAAGTAAGGGGCGGGGATACGGATGTATAAAACGGTTCCCTCTGAATCCTTTCGTTTCTGATTGGCTTAGAGGAACAATGTGACACATTGCCTGGGCGCCTTGTAATCAACATTGTTGCGTTTTTTTTTACCCGCAAAAAAAATGCATTAAAGCTTTAGGGAACTACTATAGGACAGGACTATCCGAAATCTGAGTGAAACTAGAGCAATGTCTTCAGGACAGTTCTGCTGCATGTCTGCCTAGCCCTGGATCTCGAGTACTCTCGGGTAGGGGATTTTTAATTTACGAACAGTTGACTGTTGACATATAGGCCTATACATTGAATAGGCCTGTGTGAGACACACTGAACTGTCTCTGAAGCCAAACTGATATGCTGTGTGTCCATTGAGGGTGCTTGGGGAGAGAATTGTGCTGGATGTTTGAACATTTTCCTCGCACAGGCCCGGTCTGGCCATAGCTGTAGCTGGAGTGGGATTTGCTGGAACGGGCTGTAACCTACGGAGTACAGACCCTCCGGTTAAGGGCCAATGTGAAGATGCCATAAGGGCCCGAGAAAGCCTGTAGGGTGGCGTTGAATCAACATCTGTCGCATATCCTTCTCAGTAGACTATGCAAACATTGTAATATTTGTCTAAATAGTTTACAAATAATTTACAAATTGCAGTGCATATACACTACACAAAATAAAACAGTGGCTTTATGAACAATTATAATTTAGTAATTTACAATAAATATTCCTACTTGCATTCTGAAGAATGTATCAAACAGGAAACAAACCGACACATTTGAATGTGTTTTATTAGAAACTATTATAGAAACTAATATATTTATATCTTCCATCAAAATAAGGAAAGCTATATGAAGCTGGTCGATAAAAAAAACTCTACATTACTTTTACTGATGGAGGGGCAGAGCGACCCAACGGAAAGTGTCAATCAATGTACATTTTCCCATTCATTAGGTCACGAGGGCAGATGACCCGCCCCCGTCATACTCAAACGTTTTCCTCCTCTTCTTCCCAGCATATTTGCTACTGTAGGCCTATATATTTAAAAATATATATATTTAACCTTTATTTAACTAGGAAAGTCAGTTAAAAACAAATTATTATTTACAATGAAGGCCTACGCCTGCTAAACCCGGACTACGCTGGACTAAATCGTGCGCAGCCCAATGGGACTCACAATCACAGCCCGTTGAATAGCCTTGAATCGAACCAGGGTGTCTATAGTGACGCCTCAAGCACTGAGATGCAGTGGCTTAGACCACCGCGCCACTCCGGAGGCCAAAAATATAGTTGAACTATATGACTTGAAGTAAACTGTTTGATTGATAGTGACAAATCAAATCAAATTTTATTGGCCACGTGCGCCGAATACAACAGGTGTAGACATTACAGTGAAATGCTTACTTACAAGCCCTTAACCAACAATGCATTTATTGATTAATAAAAATTGTAAAATAAAACAACAAAAAAGTGTTGAGAAAAAAAGAGCAGAAGTAAAATAAAATAACAGTAGGGAGGCTATATATACAGGGGGCTATATATACAGGGGGCTATATATACATGGCATAAAGTTTAACATTAACATGCAACATAATATACCAAGACAAAGCAGTATAGTCTGAATAAATGAATATTAAGACAAATATTGTCTCATTGGCCCCTGATACTATCCAAATACCAACAAGAGTTTTTTATTTATTTATTACAATTTCAACAACAAAATGTTTTAGTGCCATACTTCCCTTTTGCTTTGCTTTTTAAAGTGACGAGTAAAGTTAATGATTGACAAAAGTCACTTTTATTTAACATCTTTCAAACAAATAATTTCAGTCCAAAGTGTCCTTTGGTCTGTTTTTCAATTTCAAATTTTAATGTCACAAGGCCTCTAGAAGTGCAAGTGATATTAAAATATAATTGACATGCTGTAAAACAAATGACCTATATCAGCCAACCTGCTTGCACCAATCACATGCAATTACAGTAAAATACTGTAAAATACAAACCCCGCCTCCCCTCAATTAATTGAGTTAATTAATTCATCCATTCATTTCAATTATGTACAAATATTACAGTAATACTATTAGTAACGTAAAACTGATTATGGCAACATGCAAATTACTGTAATTTTATAATACAGCAATGTTGCTCTAATGATTTGAGTAGGCTCATTTACAGTATAATGCTGTATTGTATAATACAGCACTGTTTTTCTTAGTGTAAAACATTTTACAGCATCGCTATTGTAAATCGAAATTACAGTATTTAGCTGGCAACTCTGCTGCCATTATTATGCTGTAAATGTACAGGGAAAAGTTTTACACTGTATGAGCTGATTGGCAACATGTGTCCATCCATGCCATATAGTGTAGCATGCGCTGCCTGCTGCAATATTGCATAATAATTCACAGTAAATATGAACTCATGCAAGGCAAGCAGCACTGACAAACAGACAAGTTTGTAGGCCTATAGCCTATATCCTTGTCACGCGTTATATAATAGTTGCCCATGCCTTCGAACATAAGCTGTATTTAGAAAAAATACTCTTGTTTGGTCCTGTGAAAAGAGAACATATATAATTCAATGTTTGGTCGAGTTGAAATGTCAGTTGGCAAAATGGTGATGATATGTGGCATGTCAAATGAATTAGCTAGACAGAGGAAACCGGGAACCGTCATAACTAAATATGGGCATGTTCTACCAACTTCCTCCTGCGGGCTCAAGCTGCTGCACATACCTCGGACCATGATTTATTAGTTTAGCCCCGCCCCCACTCTATACTTATAGCGCACACACATTCCTTACATAGAGTATCAAACACATCATAGCAAACGAGTTTCATCTGCAGTCCGTGTGCTGAGAGAGTGGGGCGGAGAATAGAATGAAATGAAAATGTGAGTGCTTTATGCCTCTGAATGTTCAGAAGAAAATGACCTACCAGAGTAATAATACAATTCAGATTGAGAGAGACCGAGAGAGAGAGAGAGAGAGATAGAGAGAGAGAGAGAGAGAGAGAGACAGAGAGAGAGAGAGAGAGAGAGCACTTCCTAACCTCCTGCCAAATGTATGACCGTATTAGAGACATATATTTCCCTCAGATTACACAGACCCACAAAGAATTCGAAAACAAATCCAATTTGGATAAACTCCCATGTATATTGGGTGAAATACCACAGTGTGCCATCACAGCAATAATATTTGTGACCTGTTGCCAAAAGAAAAGGGCAACCAGTGAAGAACAAACACCATTGTAAATACAACCCATATTTATGTTGATTTATTTACCCATTTGTACTTTAACTATTTGGCACATTGTTACAACACCGTATATAGACATAATATGACATTTGAAATGTCTTTATTCTTTTGGAACTTCTGAGTGTAATGTTTACTGTTAATATTTATTGTTTATTTCACTTTTGTTTACTATCTACTTCACTTGCTTTGGCAATGTTAACACACGTTTCCCATGCCAATAAAGCCCTTAAATTGAAATTAAGAGAGAGAGAGCGAGCGAGCGAGAGCGAGATGGGAGGCACACATATAGGTGTGCATGTGTCCCTTCTCTCGCTCCTCTCCTTCTCTCGTCGCATTTGGAATTCACTCCGTGGCTGACATCAAACGCTTTCGGCCGATTAGCTGCACAATCAGGTCCCCACAGAAGAGGGGAGGGGGCGTGGTCGTGTGGTAGCGAAAGGCGGGTTCTTTTCCGCTGGACAATGCCATTATTTCAGCTCCATTGGTCAGGAATGTCAGATTTCACAGACCGCTGCCCTCCTCCAAGCGTCGAGCAAAGAGCTTACAGTGAGCGGTAGAACAGCCCGCCTTCCCTCCGAGCCTCGCCACCCCAGGGCCCAGCCCAGCCAGCCCTCCGTCCGCTCTCGGCTCCCTCTGTTACCAACCATGCCCAAAGCTGTTATTGCGACCTATAGCCTTTACCTTTGCATTATTATACGCTGTACCTACACTAAACACTAGTGTCACCGACAGCGTAATAGTTTCAAGCTAAATAAAAAAGTGCATTACAACTCCATGTAATAAAAAAAATAAAAAACTTAACATGGTTGTTGCTTAAAAGTCATAATAATTAAATGGGTATATTATTTTTATCACAAATATTGCTGTATTTTGTATCTAGTTCATTAATGCATTTTGGCAATAAAGGCAGTAATTACTCAATTATAAAGTGTGTTGTGAGAATTCTCTATAATACATCATGCAATGGACTTCATTGGGCTATTTGCGTAACACACCTTACATCTATGGAAGGGTTGCGTAATGTAACTTTTCTGTAAAAACCCGTTTTGTGGTGTCTTTTGGACACATTTGGTACACACCTTGACAGCATATAACTTTGGCAGATGAGACTAACTCAACACAAATAGGCAGTTGAAACTAACTCAACACTTGTTCATGACAGAAGTACTTAAAGTGAAAAAAATTAAACATATTCTTCTTATAAAAAAGTGTATACAAATGCATCTCACACAAGTGCACGTGGCACACTTTCACTTTGCCTACGTATTCTTCTATATAAACACTACATAAAGGAAATAAGAGAATCTCTCACTCCCGAGGTGGGTAATGAAAAATGTGTGAATGGCAGGCAGAATTTGTTTTCATTGTTAGAATAAAACTATACAGTGACGTTTCTTGATATGTGACCAATCCTGAAGGTGATAAGATAGTTAAATACCTCAAAATTCCACCAATGGTGCGTCACGCGGCAAAGACTAGCGCAGAAACGGGCCAATCGGAAATAGGCATGCAAATAAGGAATTTGCTTCAGCAAGAGCTGAATGTCAACTAGTCAAAGATGGAGTCTGGAGCTAGGAGGCCGTGAGGCTGGCCATAGACGAAATAGCATTTTCTATTTGGAAGACAATGCCAGGCGACAACGCGCCCTGCTTCGCAGACATCACTATGCTGAAACGGATGCGCGCTTGTGGGAATACATTGGACACATACGGGGCATTTGCGCTTAGTCAAAAGCTAACGGCAATTTAACTTGATTTTGCCGTTCTTTCTATCTGCCTTCAAAGAATTGTCCCTTCCTTGGCCAGGTACCATTCATGACATTTGGGGCCCCTCTCTCTCTCTCGCTCTATCTATGTGAGTAGCATCCTGGTGGTGGAGCGGAAATGGCGGGAGCTGGTGGCGATATAGGGTTGTTGGGTAGGGTGAGGAGGGGAGGGGTATGCACTCGGCTGAGGGAGTTTGAAGTGCGTGTGCGTGTGTGTGTGGGGGGATTAGGGTTAGGGGTGTGATTGACAAGTGGATGCACATGTATGCATTATGTGTCAACGCACTGGTGGCCATAACTGAGATTGGATTAGATAAATCGGAATTCTCCTGACGCCCTGAAACTCAGTTGACAGCGTTTCGTAAGCGTAAACGTTCTAACTATATAGCCGGCTACTTTCAACTCATGGACAGTTAACGAGTGGACAGAAACTTCAAAAGAATAAAATGCAATTGTGAAATACACGGGTTTAAACATCCCAAGTGGGCCCGAAAACAGTTGTTTAATACAAATGTAGGAGCTTGATTGGGATGGTAGCGAGAGGCCTAGTCATTTTGTAAGTTCTTTCAATGCTTTGCCAAATTCCCAGAAAACATTTTCAAGAAAACTCAACTTTGATGTTTCTTATAGGCCCACATAAAGATAACTGCTATTGCAACGTCTCAAATAACTTGAAATATGGGATTTACCGTTCCCCAGTATACCCTAAAAAAAAACCTGTTCTGTGAAGGATATTGCTGCATTTGTTTGCGAGTTTTAAAGATCTGAGATGTAAACACGTCAGTGTATGTGTGTGTGTGTGTGTGTGTGTGTGTGTGTGTGTGTTGATGGTGTGTGTCAGACTGGAGTGTAGACAAAGTTTTGGTTCTCAAAATGCCCACTTTGGTATTTTGGGACAAGCAAGTGATTCAAACTCAAAGGCCCGTTGGACATTGGAAATAACAACACCTCCACCGGCCCCGCCCCTCCGGAACCCGAACGAGAGGGTTTCAAATTGCCACTTTGGCCAGAAGGCCAAGAATAGTATGTATTAAATCAAGGTTTCTGGTATTGTATCGCAGAATGTGCTCTTTACCCTATATATGTTTTCTCCTCCCTCGTTTCCTTCTAATCTATATCGTGTTTAGTTCTACCTTTTACTAGACTATAAACTAGAGAAACATCTTTCATTTTTATTTAGGTAATTGGTGTGTTTTTTTTCGAACGCACTTAGACGTTATGGTTTATGTAGGATTTAGTCTCTGAATGCTATCAATGCGCGGGTTGAAATAGAATAGTACGAATGGCGAGACCCATCGTTATATAATTAAATGGACCATATATTTAAAAAAAAAAATGGACAAATTTAACTCGCAAAACTTCGTTTTTGCAATTGAAGATAAATCGTTTGAGGAAGGTTGAACGTTATAATATTTGTTGATGATCTCTTTCAGTCTTTGATTATGGTATTTTTTAAAATTGTATCCTGCTCCATATGGCACTATTTATATAGGCCTACATTTATTTGGACTATTTCGTTTTCGTTGCTTACTGTTTACATAGTTGTGTGTTTTGTTACTATTTATGCAAGTAATATTCTACCGGTTTGTGACAGAATTGTTGGTCTGTTTATCGAATTAAACAAGGACCTTTAGGACATATAGGTTGGGTGGTAGCCTAACCAGTGCGGTGGGAGAAAATTAAGAAAGTGCACATTTACACTGTCAAAATAGACTACGTGTATAGGCCTATGCAGTTGTTAACAGACACTATTCGTTCAATATTTGGGGGTATACTAAATAAATGGAATGGATTTAAATGCTGTTGTCCGGGGCTCTTTTACTGTTGTGCTACTGTGAAATCAGATGAGCAGTGCAATATTAAAAGGGCATTGGCTGACAAAAAACCCGACACCCCGCACCCCCCAACTTCCTGAATTACACTTCCTTTTGGGATGTGAGTGATCTCTGGTTACAATGGCATTACTCAATTCCTCTATAGGCTTATCACATGGAAGAAATAGCCTAGCTTTTAATTGATCTATTTTATACAGTAATTTACTTTGCTGAGATACACGTTTTTGTACATACATATTATTATGAAGCCTATAGGAAATGAATGCACAATTCAGCAATATGTCACAATGGAAGAGCTAATTTTAGTAATGTTTGTGGTTAAAATAAGCTTCCAATAGTGCGGTGTGTGCTGTTTGAATTGATTTAGCCTCTGACGCCTATACACTGATAGACAGCAGGTGAAATTCAAGTCATATTTGAGAAGTGGATGATCTCAGATAGGCCTGTAGTGATTGTATAGTGATTGCATAGTGATTGTATAGTGATTGCATACTGATTATATAGTGCTTGTATAATGATTGCATAGTGATTGTATAGTGATTGCATACTGATTATATAGTGCTTGTATAATGATTGCATAGTGATTGCATAATGATTGCATAGTGATTGTATAATTTTTGTATAGTGATTGCATTGTGATTGCATAGTGATTGTATAGCGCTTGTATAATGATTGCATAGTGATTCCATAGTGATTGTATAATGATTGCATAGTGATTGTATAGTGATTGTATAATGATTGCATAGTGATTGTATAGTGATTGCATAGTGATTGCATAGTGATTGCATAGTGATTGTATAGTGATTGTATAGTGATTGAAACAGCTCCAGCTCTCCAAACTAGTAGGCTTCTTTACTCTATTTTTAGGCTTTTCAGTCATTACATTTTACATTTACATTTACATCATTTAGCAGACACTCTTATCCAGAGCCACTTACAGTTAATGAGCGCATACATTTTCATACTGGCCCCCCGTGGGAAACGAACCCACAACCCTGGCGTTGCAAGCGCCATGCTCTACCAACTGACTGAGCTACAGGGGCATCTTTGATGCGTGTGTGTGTGTGTGTGTGTGTGTGTGTGTGTGTGTGTGTGTGTGTGTGTGTGTGTGTGTGTGTGTGTGTGTGTGTGTGTGTGTGTGTGTGTGTGTGTGTGTGTGTGTGTGTGTGTGTGTGTGTGTGTGTGTGTGTGTGTGTGTGTGTGTGTGTGTGTGTGTGTGTTCATCATCCCCCGAGTGCCCAGAGGTCAGCTGCTTTGACGATGTTGCACTACTGTTCCATCGGCTGAAGCAGTGCAATAGTATTGTCATAGCATCCGGCCTCCGTCACTGCTTCCCATGCAATCGGATGAGGGGTATATATGAGGGGTATATATAAGCACAAGCGTTATTCCCTCCCTGGCCATATAGGCTAATGCAGCAGACCTTCTGGCGTATCAAAACCCATTCCACAAACCCACCATATGACACATAGGTTTAAAGTGCCATTAATAACATATATCTCAATGTGTTCACACACATACATGGCATAAGGCTACACTCCATAATGGCATAAGGCAACACTCCATAATGGCATAGATCATATGGAGAAGAGTCATGCATTGCACTTTGATTCAACCAAACTTTTTTTTACATTGGTAGAAAGGGCCTCTATTGACCACGCCTCCGAAAAAAAAGAACATTTTGTTCAACAGTCAGAACTACAGAGGTCATCTTCCGTTTGCTTTGGAAACCACGTGTTCAGATTAAGTGACATTGGAACAATGCTTCGAAGTCAGTTTCTCAACTTTTCACACGTTCTGTGAAATGGTGTAATGTACACATTGGTTTACTGCTACACTCTCTGCGCCATACTGGTGTCACATTCTAGTCTAATTGTATTACATTGTCGAAAATTGGCTTTAGGTTTAGTTTAAATTAAATGTCAATTTTGAATGTTTACTACACAAAACATTATGCCAGAGTAACAGGACTTTCGCGTGTAGGCCTATATTGATAAAACATTGTTGTTAGGCTAAATGTATATAATTTACATTTGTGTTGGAGTCACACTTTGCGCAAACTTATAAATGATTAGATAGGCCTATCTTGCATGTAGTAGGGCCCACACCTTAATGTATTCCTCATATAATAATAACAACAATTTAGACGTTTCTAGTATGAAATTGCATTTGTTTTTTTAACAAAAAATAAAGTTTGTATTTTCTAAATATTGTTGTTTGATTATATACTATTTATATCACTCTTATGTATTTGTTAGTGATTGAAATCATTGATTTATTTAAAAATAGTTGTCTTAATATTTTAACACTTTGCAATGCAGCTAAAATAAGTCTGAAATCTGAAATGAAGAAAACATGCAGTAAAACAAAAATGTACAACAATTTATCTTAATTAAAAACAAAGTAATTGTCATTCTCAGTAAACAACAAACCTTGAAATCCCCTCTCAATTAAAAAAATTAACCAGATTTGTAAATGTGTTGATTATTAAAAAAGACTATTCTCGCCCATTTCTACAGAAGACCAATCTTTAAAAAATATCATAAATGCACGCCATAGTTGAGATTCATTTGTTTGCAGATGGTAAGCATGTGATATGTTCGGTTATAATCCAATTATAACTGCGAGGATTTTTTGTAAACATGTCTTTTTCATCTGAAAGCATAATTTCACTCCTCGGCAGATCCTATACTGGAAGACGTTACGGTGTGGGTGGGAAAGGGGCTAGTTTCCTATTTGTGGCAGGTCGTTGGGGGGGGGGGGGGGGGATGGGGCTATTTTTAAGGAATGCAGAGGGAGGGGAGGGGATGGGAGGGCAGGTCCCATTCTGAAGGGGGGAGGTGTGAGGGGTGACGCCTTTGGATAAATTTCATCCTTGATTACTGGGACTGCAGTGGGTGTAAAGTTTTCTGTGTGTCCTTCAATTAGTGAACCTTTAGCCTAAATGTGTCTAGCCTGCAACATCATTTTTTATTTAGATTAAAATATTGTAGGCTACAGCGCATGTCCCCTCCCCGTTTACATTTTAGTCATTTAGCAGACTCTCTTATCCAGAGCGACTTACAGTTAGTGAGTTTATACTTTTTCTGGTACTGGTCCCCCGTGGGAATCGAACCCACAATCCTGGCGTTGCAAGCGTTGCAAGCCACACGGGACCCCGTGTTGTTTAGTGTGCAACATCACGAATTTGGGTGCAAGGCAAGCACCTATTTTGCGCCATAGCTTACTGTATATATGCCAGTCTACCTCTGTTCGTGTTGATCAGTGCTTCTCCCGAAGAACCCGATCATCGATGGAGGTTTGCCTAATATGAAGCAAACCTATTCATGCGTTGCATGCAGGCGCTTTTGGAGACCGCCATATGCCTAGGTAACCGGTCGAATGTGGATGGAATGGGTGATACGCTAAACCGAGATTTTGAGAGGTGCATGGCGGTGGTTAAAGATGTCTAGATGGTAGCGCTAAACCGAGATTTTGAGAGGTGCATGGCGGTGGTTAAAGATGTCTAGATGGTAGGCCTACATCTGAAGTCCCTTTGGAATAAAAAAAAACCCAGCATGTGTAAGCTTGTCGTATAGCAGCCTGTATGCTGGCAGGCAAATACCAGAATGCACAGTTTAGTCGACAGCAGGTTTGTGTGTAGAACGAGACAAAACGTACAGAGCTATTGCTACAACTATGTAGTCTAGTTTTGGCATATCCTCACACGCACGCACACCCACGCGCGTGTACACACACACACACACACACACACACACACACACACACACACACACACACACAGCCAACGTTATATAGACAGTAAACCACTGGAAACTTCCCGTTTCACACTGTGTATTTAAAGTCTGTATTCTCGACATAGCTCATTCTAATATGTCTACTATTGTACAGTTAGTTACACTGTTTATACACACCACATATTTATTTATATACTGGATTCTTGACATAGCTCACTCTAGTATATCTACTGCTGTACATACCATTTTTAGTAGGCTATATATTGTGTAAACTCATCCGGTGTACATACATATAGATTGCAGTTGGATTACTTTTATAGTGCTATTCGGGTTGTTCATTTGATTCCTTCCGAAGTTTCTCGATGTCTTTATATTTTAAATGTTTTAATTGTTCGTGTACTTGATTGACATTTTACTGCACTGTTAGAAGCTTACACAAGCATTTGGCTGCACCCGCTATAACATCTGCTAAACTGTGTATGCGACCAATACGCTTTGATTTAATTTAATTTGATATTTGAGTGGTGAACTAGTGGTAAGCCTACATATTAATTTGTTGTTTGTTTATTTAGGGGCTGGTGGCAGTAGCCTATAAGATTCGACCTTGAAATCTTGGATTTGCAGGGCTGTTTGTCAAATTATTCGTAATTGCTTTAGTTCGTTTGAATGTGGAGTCGTTTAATGTAGCCTATTTGATGTTTATAAAGGATCCCTATCTAATATGGAAAATAACAGCTGTAGTTCAGGCTACTGGGTACAATAGGCCTACGAAATATATTGCCAATAACGCCATTCGAGCCAAACACGTTGTGAATCAGTCTGTACCAGTTGTTTTAACCGTAGACTATATGATCATACAACATACATAGCAACTGAGAGAGGGGATGTTTTCGGAACATTGCAGGCAGAGGCCCCTCAGAATTTTTTTTTTTTATAACAAAAAAAAAACCCAGCGGGATTTCTCACATCTGTTGTCTCCAAAGTCACTGCTTTAATGGGGATCAGAGGTCACCGTTTCTACCACTTAAAATAATAGTGGCTCCTTGGAAGCTGGTTCTGCTTAAAATTACCCAAACGTTTCCTCATACTTGATAAATGGAAACAACGTGAGGCCTATAGATTTTAGCTCAGATGTCCCGCTGATATGTAGCCATTGAATAGTTGATGGATTTTCAATGTAGCTTGGCGTTAGGCTAATATCATGTATAGATGTAACCAGTGAAACTTGATGTCACAATATCAAAATCAAACCACGATGTATTGATTTCACCATTGGGTGTTTTGCCTTAGTTTGAATCAGTGGTTCATATAGGATATCCTTGTGTGGTCTATTCATTTAAGCTATAGGTTATCGAAAATATTAAGATTCGATTTTTTAAATGAGTTGTTCCAGTTTGACATGGTAGTATACGCTACCACGTGACAGTGCAGCTCTCAGTATCTCTTACCTAAAACCCCAAAGCTGCAACAGCTTTGCATACATCTCAATGTATGACTCATACATAGACAGTTCATATTTTAGACTGCGTTAAGCCTAATTGGTAAATTGGTTATATCCAATAATACAATTCCAATGAAGATGTTCAAATCCGTTGGAGGCAACCCCACCCACTCTACCTGTAATCGTGGCGTGCACATATAATTTAACTATAGAGTCCAATTTATGGTATGTTTAGCCACTCCCCTCCTCCCCCTCTCACGTGCTCTCTTCTCTTTCCCCCTATAGCATGTGCACGAGCGTTCGTGTTCAAGTAGGCGACCTAGGACTGGGAAATTGGAAGTGAAGGTTCAAATGAGAATACAGATATTATTCTCACTGTGGATTCGATATCTCCAAGACTACTAGTGAGAAATAGGCTACTGGACAAGTCTATCAACATAGTGGGGGATGGAAGATGGGTTTGTGTTTTGGTGAGTGTATTTCCCCCCCCCCCCCCTTCGCTGAGATCATATACAGGAGAGAACATGTCTGTATAGGGGCTGTAAAGATCAGCGTCACGTGAACAGAATAGTGGGCTATCGATTTGAGTGATTGATTCGGCAATTAGTTATTTTCTTACAGATTGAGGACAACCCGTGTCCGTTGTCAGCGGTGGTTCGGTCTTCTCTCTAAATCTGGAAGGGGGGAATGTAAAGAGTGCATGGTATGGGGGAGGATTGTAATCGTTTTGGTGCTCTATGGAAAGAGTGCATGGCATGGGGGAGGATTGTAATCGTTTTGGTGCTCTATGGAAAGAGTGCATGGCATGGGGGAGGATTGTAATTGTCGTGGTGCCCTAGTGTGTTGTGGGTAAAGGAGAGAGGAGCGCAAGGCGTAACATGTTCACCAATCAGAGATATAGGATGGAAAATAACCCAACAAATGGCTGAATTGGCATTCTCAGTCGGTCAGGCACGTGCAATATCCGTGCCCACCACCAGGGCTACTGCGCAGAGTTTGGAATTCACACGACGTCCGTAAACTCACCACGTGACGAGACAACCGTGGGGAGACGTGCAGTCAAAATTGGGAATTCGAAATCCGCAGGTAGGCTATGTCCTCTCGCCTCAATCTGTTCTATATGCAGTGTTGTCTGTATCATCTCCATCTTCACCACAGTTGTCGTCGGGAAATGTGTATCTCGATGTCTATATGTTGGTTGCCTTGCAGGCGAGACCCTATCAATATTGCCTCTGCTTTTCTGACTGGTAATGGAGTAGTGCAATATTGCTTATAGGGTCTTGACTCCGAGGGACGTCGTCTATTCCCATTCACCTGTTGTTGTTTAAATATTGTAGGCTATATGGCTGCTTGTTGCTTGTTTTCGACATTTGAAGTGTTACTGTTAGATAATAACACAATGTCTACTTCAAATCCTCTTGTTACCATTGTGGTATTCTGATCGAAAATGTTGAGATAATGTTTGTGTTGTAATGAATTAACGAAGTGAATAGGTTAACTATTCAAACTTTACTTTGAATACATAACAAAAAAAATGCTGTAAAGACAAATTGTATGTGTATAAAGGTATGCCACTTAACAGTTACACAAGTTTGTTTGGAGTTCGGGTACATTCATTGTGGCCATTTCATATCATAATGCGGCTTTGTAATCAATTGAATAACGACCATGCACCCAGGTAGAACATTTTTAGGACACATTCACAACTGGTTTAAGTCTGAACCTCTGTATCAGTGTTGGGGTTAATCTAATATTCAATGTCCTCCACCAATCCATGAATTGGAAAAGTTTTCAGCCTGAATTGTGTTTAAATTTAAGGACTTGATGTTGAATGTATTTCCTAACCAGACTTAAAACATATCTAATCAACTGCATCAATATACATTATTTATATGCCAACACTGGAACTTAAGGGTATGTAACTGTACGTGTTTGTTGTAACTTCTAGTAGTAAGTCAAGTGAAGGTGTGTTTGGGATGGTAGAAAACAGGTATTTTAACCTGCATAGGGCTGGGGGCTGTAGGTCATTCTCTGAACCATCAACAGAGGACCCAGGAGCCGCCGGGTGGACAGGACAGGGAGGTCACGTGGGGCCTTCCTTACCTCAGCTAGCAGACAGACAGACAGACAGACAGACAGACCGGAGGACATACAGGAAGCTCTGCTCTGTGCCTGACACTCTTTCCCTGTTGCACTACTGTGGGAGCTGTAGCTAGCAGTGCAATAATGAAAGGGCATCGGTCAGCTGGGCCATCAACCGTATAGAAAGTACACATCTTCAAAACCTAGGGAGTACACATCTTCAACCCTAGAATGGGCACAACTTCAACCTAGGAAGTATACGACTTCAGTCCTAGGAAGTGCACAATTTCAACTCTAGGAAGTGCACTAGGACGTAGCCTAGGAAGCGCACTAGAAAGGGAATGGAAACCAGTGCCCTACCTAGTGAAGAAACACTCCTAATGATGCCCGAGGTATTTGTAATAAATGTGTGGCCCAAGGTATTTGTAATAATTGTGTGGTAATGTACTGTATGTGTAAAAGTGATATGTTGCTGGTATATATTTGATAAACGTCATTGAGAAAATAAGTTATTGTCAGTGGTGTTTAATTTGATAATAAAAGTTAATTCGTTTGTTAATGAAATGAGCAGGGTTAATTGAAAATCCAGTTTTGACGTGTGTCAAGAAATATAACATTACTGCTAAGTTGTGAAGAATGTATCATTACTATTTTAATTACTAAAATCCCTATAAAAAAATATAGCCAAGAAAAGCACTCTTGTTCAACATTAGTGTCCCTATTTGTCTTGTTTATGATGTTCAAAACAAGTACGAAAATACTTGCATTTGTGAGTACGTTATTAGCATTCTAAAGAAACACTGTAGTGGTATTTGGTTAGATTGGGATCTTGTTGTTGGGACTTCACCACCAGGTCAGTTGTTTTTTCATGCTAAAATACCCTGGTGAAGGTCGACAGACTGAAAACGCTGCTTAAAATAACCATTCAATTGTTGGAAGCATAAAAAATGACCATGAGCTTTTCTTATATTTTTTTCATCGTGTTGATTTCCGACCAGAATCTGTTCAATTTCCACTGTATGCTGTCCTTTACCCACCAATTACACCCCGGCTTCTAAGTCAAAACAAGTTAAAAAGATAAAGTGCAGTGTTAACTCTTATACCGTTAAAGAGAAGCTATACTCTTTATTTATTCCACTGTTACTCAACCATAAGGATACTTACTGTATAGGAAAAGTCTACCATAAGATTCTACTAGCTAGTAACCCTAAAAACACGGAGCTTCTAAAGCAGCCATCCCTATAGGGGTCCCATTTAAAACGCAGGATCTATCCGGTGTATGTGACAATATTTAAAATATATATATAAAAACACTTCCACTTGCTGACTTCCTAGTCAGATGATGGTGGTAGGGTAGAGGGTAGGATACCTCTAGTCAGATGATGGTGGTAGGGTAGAGGGCAGGATACCTCTAGTCAGATGATGGTGGTAGGGTAGAGGGCAGGATACCTCTAGTCAGATTGTGGTGGTAGGGTAGAGGGCAGGATACCTCTAGTCAGATGATGGTGGTAGGGTAGAGGGCAGCATACCTCTAGTCAGATTGTGGTGGTGACCTGGGGCGGATTGGCTGGACAATGTTTTTGTTGGGTGGGCTGGTCAAAATTGACAAACGAAAATATATTTGTATCCTAATCTACGTTATACTAATCTATAATGAGCCTTTGGCTGATCAGTGGGAAATGGCTGGCCCCACTACCAAGATGGGCCGGCCTGGTTTTCTGATAGGCTGAGCTGAGGTCACGCAAACTCACATTCAAAGTAAAACGCGGCATCAGCAAAAATACCTGCTCCGACTCTGTCTTCATCAGACAGTCAAGATCATGTTAGACAGCCAAGATCATGTTAAGACAGCCAAGATCATGTTAAGACAGCCAAGATCATGTTAAGACAGCCAAGATCATGTTAAGACAGCCAAGATCATGTTAAGACAGCCAAGATCATGTCAGACATCATGTGCCTGTGCCCTCGCTGGGGCATGCTGCTGTGATGAGCAAGCTCCTCTCCCCCCATGCGTTTGAGAGTAAAATGCGTTCTGATTGTATAACATTTCAAAATTCAATTGCAGGAAAAACACTGCTTTTTACGTTTCGTCCCCTTGCCCATGTCAAAGAGAGGAGGGTATCAGCCCTTCTTTCTGTAGGTATCGTTTTTATATTCAGCTCAATACCAACTATTTTACAACCAAGATATTTGAAATGTCTTTGAGATATGGAGTGGCACGCACAAAATGTGCACCAGCTATTGTGAGGGCATAGGCTTATACAGCGCCTTCAGAAAGTATTCACACCCCTTGACTTTTTCCACATTTTTTTAGTGTTACAGCTTGAATTTAAAATGGATTAAATATAGTTTTTTTTTTGTCACTGTCCTACACACAATACCCCATAATGTCAAAGTGGAATTATGTTTTTAGACATTTATACAAATTCTTTAAAAATGAAAGCTGAAATGTCTTGAGTTAATATGTATTCAACAACCCCTTTGTTAAGGCAAGCCTAAATAAGTTCAGGAGTAAAGATTTGCTTAACAAATCACATAATAAGTTGCATGGACTGCAATAATAGTGTTTAACATTATTTTTTTATGACTACCTCATCTCTGTACCCCACACATATAAGGTCCCTCAGTCGAGCAGTACATTTCAAACACAGATTAAACCACAAAGACCAGGGAGGTTTTCCAATGCCTTGCAAAGAAGGGCACCTATTGGTAGATGAGGGAAAAAAAGCAGACATTGACTATCCCTTTGAGCATGGTGAAGTTATTAATTACACTTTGTCACTATAAAGATACAGGCTTCCATCCTAAATCAGTTGCCGGAGAGGAAGGAAACCGCTCAGGAATTTCACCATGAGGTCAACAGTGACTTTAAAACAGTTAGAGTTGAATGGCTTTGATAGGAGAACTCAGGATGTATCAACAATGTTGTAGTTACACCACAATACTAACCTAAATGACAGAGTGAAAAGGAAGCCTGTATTGAATCAAAATATTCCAAAACATGAATCCTGTTTGCAATAAGGCACTAAAATAAAACTGCAAAAAATGTGGCAAAGAAATTGACATTATATCCTGAATACAAAGCGTTATGTTTGGGGCAAATCCAACACCTATCACTGAGTACCATTCTTCATATTTTCAAGCATGGTGGTGGCTGCATCATCTTATTTGTATTTATATTTGTATTTATTATGGATCTCCATTAGTTCCTGCCAAGGCAGCATCTACTCTTCCTGGGGTCCAGCAAAATTAAGGCAGTTATACCATTTTAAAAACATTACAATAAATTAACAACAGATTTCACAACATATTAAGTGTGTTCCCTCAGGCCTCTACTCTACTACCACATATCTACAACACAAAATCCATGTGTACGTGTGTGTATAGTGCGTATGTTATCATGTGTGTGTATGCATGTGTCTGTGTCTATGTTTGTGTTGCTTCACAGTCCCCGCTGTTCCATAAGGTGTATTTATATCTGTTTTTTAAAATCTGATTTTACTGCTGGCATCAGTTACCTGATGTGGAATAGAGTTCTATGTAGTCATGGCTCTATGTAGTACTGTGCGCCTCCCATAGTCTGTTCTGGACTTGGGGACTGTGAAGAAACGTCTGGTGGCATGAGATAAATTCACCTTTCAGCAGGACAATAACCTTGCTTACCAAGACGAAATTGAATGTTTCTGAGTGGCCTAGTTACAGTTTTGACTTAAATCAGCTTGTAAATCTATGGCAAGACTTGAAAATGGCTGTCTAGCAATGATCAACAATCAACTTGACAGAGCTTGAAGAATTAAAAAAAATAAAATAATAGACACATATTGTGCAATCCAGGTGTGCAAAGCTCCTAAAGACTTACCCAGAAAGATTCCCGACTGTAATCGCTGCCAAAGGTGATTCTAACCTTTATTGCCTCAGGGGTGTGAATACTGAATACTTATGTCAATGAGATATTTCTGTATTTCATTTTCAATAAACTTGCAAAAAATGATCAAAACATGTTTTCTTTTCACTTTGTCATTATGGGGTATTGTGTGTAGATGGGGGAGAATTCAGGCTGTAACACAATTGTTTTTGGAATAAGTCAAGGGGTATGAATATTTTCTGAAAGCCGCATAGGTCTCATGGGTAGTAGCCTACAACTGCCAAGTTTTTTTTTTTTAGGACATTACATTTTACATTTTAGTCATTTAGCAGACGCTCTTATCCAGAGCGACTTACCGTTAGTGAGTGCATACATTATTACATTTACTGTTGGATGAATACATGGCTACTAGCATTGGGTATTATATTTAGAGTTAGCCATCTATTTAATGTGTTTTGAGTTTCCACTTCCTCAGGTGTTGAACCACAAATTAATTAGCCTTTGATATTAGTTAGTGCACATAAAGAGGAATGTAATTCATCTCTATTGGAGAAAAACTATTGTGGAGACATGGTGCCCCCAACTGTAGAAGATAGTGACAGCAGGGGAAAATATTAGTCTGGAGCCCTGGATTAGTAATTAACACTTAGAGTAGGTGTTGATTCAGGGGAACACAGACCACAGGCACTCATTAGCAATACAGCCTAAGGAATTAGCTTGGCTTTTATAATGTATAAGGCTTAGGCAGACAGACAGACAGACAGATAACAAGAAGAAGCACAGTGACAGCAGAAAAGATGCTGAGACAGACAGGCAGACAGGCAGACAGGCAGGCAGGCAGGCAGGCAGGCCAGACCAGGCAGGCAGGCAGGCAGGCAGACCAGACCAGGCAGGCAGGCAGGCAGGCAGGCAGGCAGACCAGACCAGGCAGGCAGGCAGGCAGGCAGGCAGGCAGGCAGACCAGACCAGGCAGGCAGGCAGGCCGGCAGGCAGGCAGGCCGGCAGACCAGACCAGACCAGAGGCAGTTCTAGTGGTCAGTTGTATCTCCAGTGGTGTTTTTACATATTGTTTTTTGTAGTTGTTTTAAACATGAGCTGATTAAAACAGAGGAGGAGTCACTGGTACAGAAATGGTTGAGAAACGCTGTACTGTACTGGTGGTGGTGGTAATAGGGTAGAGAGGGTACCCAGTCGGCCCCTGGTGTTGGTAGGGTAGAGAGGGTACCCAGTCGGCCCCTGGTGTTGGTAGGGTAGAGAGGGTACCCAGTCGGCCCCTGGTGTTGGTAGGGTAGAGAGGGTACCCAGTCGGCCCCTGGTGTTGGTAGGGTAGAGAGGGTACCCAGTCGGCCCCTGGTGTTGGTAGGGTAGAGAGGGTACCCAGTCGGCCCCTGGTGTTGGTAGGGTAGAGAGGGTACCCAGTCGGCCCCTGGTGTTGGTAGGGTAGAGAGGGTACCCAGTCGGCCCCTGGTGTGTAGGGTAGAGAGGGTACCCAGTCGGCCCCTGGTGTTGGTAGGGTAGAGAGGGTACCCAGTCGGCCCCTGGTGTTGGTAGGGTAGAGAGGGTACCCAGTCGGCCCCTGGTGTTGGTAGGGTAGAGAGGGTACCCAGTCGGCCCCTGGTGTTGGTAGGGTAGAGAGGGTACCCAGTCGGCCCCTGGTGTTGGTAGGGTAGAGAGGGTACCCAGTCGGCCCCTGGTGTTGGTAGGGTAGAGAGGGTACCCAGTCGGCCCCTGGTGTTGGTAGGGTAGAGAGGGTACCCAGTCGGCCCCTGGTGTTGGTAGGGTAGAGAGGGTACCCAGTCGGCCCCTGGTGTTGGTAGGGTAGAGAGGGTACCCAGTCGGCCCCTGGTGTTGGTAGGGTAGAGAGGGTACCCAGTCGGCCCCTGGTGTTGGTAGGGTAGAGAGGGTACCCAGTCGGCCCCTGGTGTTGGTAGGGTAGAGAGGGTACCCAGTCGGCCCCTGGTGTTGGTAGGGTAGAGAGGGTACCCAGTCGGCCCCTGGTGTTGGTAGGGTAGAGAGGGTACCCAGTCGGCCCCTGGTGTTGGTAGGGTAGAGAGGGTACCCAGTCGGCCCCTGGTGTTGGTAGGGTAGAGAGGGTACCCAGTCGGCCCCTGGTGTTGGTAGGGTAGAGAGGGTACCCAGTCGGCCCCTGGTGTTGGTAGGGTAGAGAGGGTACCCAGTCGGCCCCTGGTGTTGGTAGGGTAGAGAGGGTACCCAGTCGGCCCCTGGTGTTGGTAGGGTAGAGAGGGTACCCAGTCGGCCCCTGGTGTTGGTAGGGTAGAGAGGGTAGGCTACCTCTTGGGTGGCCGCAGTAGCACCATTTACATGTCCTTTCCCCTCTCTCCCGCGGCGCCTGGTATACTGGGCGTTCCAACCAGCCCCTGCCTGCCTGCCCCGAGTTCTGTTATGTAACTTCTCCCCCCCCCCCAGATCAGCAGGGTGGCGGCAGTGGCCCATAGGCTTCTGAACTGCAGGCAAAGTGGCGACAGCGGTGGCCCCTTTCCAAACCCACACACACACACACACGCGCACACACACACACACACACACACACACAAACACACACACACACACTGAAGCGGACCAGCCATTATCACAAGCATATGGGGCTGAAAACAGAGTGAATGTTCAAATAAAATAAAATAAAATGTTATTTGCCACATGTGCCGAATACAACAGTCGTAGACATTACAGTGAAATGCTTACTTACAAGCCTTTAACCAACGATGCAGTTAAAGATAAAAAATAAATAAATAATAGTAATTAAAGAGCAGCAGTAAAATAAAATAACAGTAGGGAGGTTATATACAGGGGGGTACCGGTACAGAGTCAATGTTCGGGGGCACCGGTTAGTCGAGGAATGTTTGCTTTCCTTGAACTATAGAGAGTGGTCAATTGATGGAAGCGGGTCTGCCTTTGAAGAGTTGAAGTCCCTCCACCTAATTCTGGGGAGAGGAGACAGCGTTATACACTTCTATAGCTTCCCAACAAAACAGGTTAAAAAAAATATCGTTTCCAGAAGCTTTTTTTTACAGGTCGCAAAATGTGTCCTATGTGTGAATAAAACGCGGCCTCAGTAGGAAATCGCGTGCATGCGCACACACCTCATGGAGGTACGTGTACAGCATATTGAACTCAACTCTTACATCATCAGCATAGTGACCATAGGGCTACTGGTAATGGAAATGTACGATGAGCTCTCACACTCCCATGAAATGACGTACACGTACGTGATGCTAGTTTCACTCAGTCTACGGTGCCAGAAGCCCCTAATCCAGGGGTTTCCAAACTCTGTCCTCTGATCCCCAAGAGGGGTGCACATTTTGGTTTTTGCCCTAGCATTAACCAGCTGATTAAAATAATCAACTAATCATCAAGCTTTGATCATTTGAATCAGCTGTGTAGTGTTATGAAAAAAAAACGAAAAAAAAAACGTGCACCCACTAGGATCCTGAGGACCGAGTTTGGGAAACGCTGCCCTAATCTGCAATATAATTATACATGTATACATATACCTAGACTATACATTTGCCTATATATTACATGGATCGACACAGGAGCACAACGCGTCTTGCATGTTATAAAAAACAATTTAGCCCATTATGCTAATAATTAGCCTACAGTAGGACTACAACCACACATTTTATATTTTAAGTCAATAATTAGGATACATGTGGTGCTAATTCTTGTTAGCTTCTAGGATAACAATGATTTAAGTATGAAAAACTTGAAGCAAGTGTTTTATTGCAATAAACCTGTTAATGTGTTACATAGTAGCCATAGTCTCTTGCTAAATCCGATGGCCACACATACCTGCATTACTAGAAGGCTAAGTTATATTAGAAGTCAAGCTACAACCGAGTTTTGCATTTTGAGCCTTTCAAGATCCATTTAAAAGGGCAATTAGCATAATCTAATAGCCTACCCAGGTGAGATGCCGTGGTATCGTCCAAAACAAACAGTTGCCAAGGTTTTAGGTGCTGTATGAATTCATCGTATTGGCTATGGTCGACGAGCGATTCACCTTTCAGAGGGGCTTGTGTGTGTGTAGCCCACTGCAGCCTCGACAGACAGGCAGTGACACGTGTGATGCGCGGCGGTGGAAAAAGTACCAAATTGTCATACTTGAGTAAAAGTAAAGATACCTTAATAGAAAATGACTCAAGTAAAAGTGAAAGTCACCCAGTAAAAAAAACGACTTGAGTAAAAGTCTAAAAGTATTTGTTTTTAAATATGCTTAAGTATCAAAAGTAAATGTAATTGATCAAATGTACTTAAGTATCAAAAGTAAAAGTAAAAGTATAAATCATTTCAAATTCCTTGTATTAAGCAAACCAGACAGCACTATTTTCTTGTTTTTTATTTATTTATGGATAGCCAGAGGCACACCCCAACACTCAGACATCATTTACAAACAAAGCATTTGTGTTCAGTGAGTCCTCCAGATCAGAGGCAGTAGGGATGACCAGGGATGTTCTCTTGATAAGTGTGTGAATTGGACCATTTTCATGTCCTGCTAAGCATTCAAAATGTAACGAGTACTTTTAGGTGTTAGGATAAATGAATGGAGTAAAAAGTACATTATTTTCTTTAGGAATGTAGTGAAGTAAAAGTAAAAGCTGTGAAAAATAAAAAATTGTAAAGTACAGATACAAAAAACAACTACTTAAGTAGTACTTTAAAGTATTTTTTACTTAAGTACTTTACAGCACCGGTGATGCGGACAAGAGCCGACCGCATGATGGAACATCCTCACTGGTCCATGGTGTGGTGAACAGGGGTATTTTCCTGGTAGTTTGTCGCCTCCTGCAGGTCTGAAAGCGCAATAGCAAGGCGCACCCATTTGGAGAGACGCAAGACGCAGTCCCATCCAGAACACACAGATAAAAAGCTATTAAAAGTTATTTTATCATGTGGGATAACATATATATATATTTTTTAATGAGATTGCAGTTTTGGAGGATTGGGAATGCAGATGGTTTTCTTTAACTTCTCTTACAAACCCGTATATCCTATTAGTAGTCTATTCAACTATGTGACAGAAAGTCATCCTGGGTTTTGAGGGTAATTTTACATATTTTTCGTATCGAAAATAATAACTTGCCTGATATTACCAATTACACTTTTTGGTGAGACTGGATTTCTAGGCATGTAAATGTTTGCAGTCAAAATGTTAAACCATTCAACTAGATGATTAAACAAATATTTGATTTAATTAAGCAATGTGCCGATGTTATATATGATAGCTCTAATTTGGCTAAAGAAGCACGAGAGAATTATTTATATAAACAACTGTTTATTCAGAATTTTCTTTAGCAAAAACACTGATGCTTTGAAATGAGAATGGTCATAATATCCTAATAAGAATTGTTGCAAACGAACCCTTGCATTCAGGTGAACTTTCATAACACCTTGGCTCATTGTCAATTAATGTCTTTGACCAATTTTCCACGACTCCTGAATGGAGTAATGTGTAATTACTTGATTTACATACTATAGGTTGTCACACTTGATCTCACCAAAATTATGTAATGCAATAGGATAATAGTTAATTTCTCTCTATATACAAAAATAAAACCTGTTTGAGTGAGATCATGTAACTTAAATATGTATTTATTTTTTTGTGCCGAATCCGTAACCTATAGTTCATGAAAAATCCGTGACAATCTTTAAGAGCTATATTACTGTATTCACCATTAAAATAATGATGTGAAGTACACTACCAGTTAAAAGTTTTAGAACACCTACTCATTCAAGAGTTTTTCTTTATTTGTACTATTTTCTACATTGTAGAATAATAGTGAAGACATCAAAACTATGATATAACACATTGAATCATGTAGTAACCCAAAAAGTGTTAAACAAATCAAAATATATTTTATATTTGAGATTCTTCAAATAGCCACCCTTTGCCTTGATGACAGCTTTGCACACTCTTGGCATTCTCTCAACCAGCTTCATGAGGTAGTCACCTGGAATGCATTTCAATTAACAGGTGTGCCTTCTTAAAAGTTAATTTGTGGAATTTCTTTCCTTCTTAATGCGTTTCAGCCAATCTTGTTGTGACAAGGTAGGGGGGGTATACAGAAGATAGCCCTATTTGGTAAAAGACCAAGTCCATATTATGGCAAGAACAGCTCAAATAAGCAAAGAGAAACGGCAGTCCTTCATTACTTTAAGACATGAAGGTCAGTCAATACGGAACATTTCAAGAACTTTGAAAGTTTCTTCAAGTGCAGTCGCAAAAACCATAAAGCTTGAGGGTGACATATTTAAATGAGTTCTTCACTGTTGCTCAGTGGTTTCGCCGGGCCCGCAAGGTCCGAGCAAGAACCCCCCCCCCCCCCCCCCCCCCCCCACCAACTACAAAAAAATAATTATATATATTTTTGTTGTTGTTGCCATGTGGCAGCGAGAAAAAGTCTGATGCTATTTTACAAATTTTTCCACGGGGCTGATAGAAAATGTTGCTGTTTTAGAACACAGGGATTCTTGAAAGACGGGACAATCAACTTTTTTCCCACAAATATATGTCTTAACATGAACAACATTTGAAATATATATTTTGATAGACCAAAGTATCAGCTACCACACCATGTAACGGAACAAACTCCTTCTTTTTTTTTCATAAAATGCAAATAACTGGATTTATGTCAACTTCAACAGACACCATAAAAGGCATTTTCATTTTTACAATTATTGTCCAACTAGTGTTTAAAGGCCTTCATTGTTTAAATCTAACATAATTATTCAAATCTGTAGTACACATCTTTTTGTTTTGTTTTATAGCACTATTGAATGCGCCAGGGCTAATTTTGTTAGCATTTTGGCATGTTTTTCTAGATTTAGAACATAAAACAACATTTATAAATCAAACATTATGTCTTAGGTCTAGCACAGCAACTACTTCTATTGTTTGAGTATGTGTTGCAGAACAGTGATTACAATATTTTTTTTTCAGAATATTGACAAAAAAATATCGATCTTAAGGGGGTTAGCCATCAGTGATGGAGTTGACAAGTTACTGACAGAGTTGACAACAGATACTAAATAAAAGTTAAATACAAACATTGTGAAAATCCCCAATGAAAACATAACCATTCTATCAGATCTTTCAGCACTCTGACGGAGTTGATGTTTTAAGGAGTTTACAAAAATATAATGTTTCTTCTTCATTCAAGTGGTTTTACACAGTAGCAATTTAGTTTTTCCTCAGTTGCTTTAAATGTAATGGCAAAATGTAGATTTCCGCCTAAATAGACAGACCCAAAAGTAACTGCTATTCCTGTGTAACTACATGATCCTGACATACAAAAACTTGGTATATTTGGAAAGAAGACATCTGGGAGATAATTAGGAAATGGTCAGAAGATAGATGGGGAGTTACATAGTTCAGAACACACAAGATCAAGCACACACAAAATAACCGTTTTTTATTTATTTATATTGAAAGTCATCTTTCATTGACAAGCTATAAGTGAATTATTGATGAATAGAGCTGGAAACACATCAGATGGCTTCCACTCGATGTGAACAATATTAGAAAAAAATGGGATTGATAGACCTAACAACTAGAAATGGGCAGATGTTTTAGTAAGTGGTGTCAGGTGTGGTCACGGGACGTTTCCAAGTGTCCCTAAACCTCTCCAAAGTGGCATATATCTGTAAATTAGATCATTCCAGTGCTATTACATATTTGCAATCCCTAAATGCTATTTGTTAAGTATAAAAACACAATTTCTACCATATCATCAACATCACTCAAACATTGTGGTGGTGTTATAGGTTATCCAGGGTACATTCAAGTGTCCTTTCAACCTCTCCAAAGTGTACGAATGTGGTAATTGCACTGTTTTTGCACACTGGATGTGCCTAAAAGATATTGTTCACAATAAAAAACTAAATTTCTACAACCCCAACCTCTCTCAAACATTGTGGTGGTGTCGGGGGACGTACAGGGGATATCCAAGTGTTTTTTCATCCTCTCCAAAGTGCCTGAACGTTTAGCCTAGGCATATCCAATGTATTGGTCCCACATACAAATGAACTGTTTACAAAAACAATATAAATGCAACAGATATACATTAAAAAATATATAAAAAATATCTTATCAAACACAAACCTGGTTACACACGTGTCCCTCACTAAAAAAGGTGCAGAAATAGAAATAAGCGGAACTATTTACAAATGGCATCGTGTTCGTTTTACTTCCCAGGTGTAGGTGATTAGATTTCACTTTCACCGTAGTGTTGTCACCTTCTCACCAAGCTGCTTGGCGATGGTCTTGACAAGATCCTCCCGTGTAGTTCTGGGCTGATTCCTCACCGTTCTCATGATCATTGCAACTCCACGAGGTGAGATCTTGCATGGAGCCCCAGGCCGAGGGAGATTGACAGGTCTTTTGTGTTTTGTGTTTCTTCCATTTGCGAATAATCGCACCAACTGTTGTCACCTTCTCACCAAACTGCTTGGCGATGGTCTTGTAGCCCATTCCAGCCTTTTTGTAGGTCTACAATCTTGTCCCTGACATCCTTGGAGAGCTCTTTGGTCTTGGCCATGGTGGAGAGTTTGTAATCTGATTGATTGATTGCTTCTGTGGACTGGTGTCTTTTATACAGGTAACAAACGGAGATTAGGAGCACTCCCTTTAAGAGCGTGCTCCTAATCTCAGCTCGTTACCTGTATAAAAGACACCTGGGAGCCAGAAATCTTTCTGATTGAGAGGGGGTCAAATACTTATTTCCCTCATTAAAATGCAAATCAATTTATAACATTTTTGACATGCGTTTTTCTGGATTTTGTTGTTGTTATTCTGTCTCTCACTGTTCAAATAAACCTACCATTAAAATTATAGACTGATCATTTCTTTGTCAGTGGGCAAACGTACAAAATCAGCAGGGGATCAAATACTTTTTTTCCCCTCACTGTATATCACCAAGGAAACGTAGCTGAGCATGTCACCCATGGTGACAGGTTTCCAGGACCTCTTCCTTCCCCCCTGCTGCTTCTTGTCCCCATACTTGTATTACTAATTAGTGTTCCCAGTATAGAGGTGGTAACGTAGAGCTGAAACAGCTGTAAAGGGGAGTATGTTTCATCACTAACCAACTGTGGGACTTCAGGTCATTTGGGTTTAAACCTACATTGTTTTGTCTCCTCACCATCTTCAAGGACCGTATGCCACCTGTCCTCATTTTCATCTCCCTCTGTCGTGCTGCTTCCACCACCTCTTCTCTGTTGAGGCCCAGATCTCCTCCCTGCCCCCTGCACCTCCAGATGAACTTGCAGAGAGGGGAGTGGTGCCAGGGCCTGCAGTTGGGGTGGTTGAAGAGGAGTGGGGTCTTTGCGGAGTAGTGGATGTAGAACCATCAGACGGGGTGATTGACATAGCAGTGGGGGGGTGAAGATCTTGACTGGCGGGGGCGCTTGCTGGGGAGGGGTGGCTCCCAAACGTCATCATCCTAATCCTCTGCGTCCGCCACTCTGTGGTGAATAAAATAAAGGGATATATTGTTGTAAGACACACAGAATTACAGTTGACTAAATTTACAAAACGACATTACTGTAAAGTAAAAACACCAAGCCTAAAGTTGATCTGTACAGTGACTCACATAGAAGGTGTGAAGCACACACACAAAGCAAACAGAAACTCTTTGGAGACAAAGGCAGAGGTGAGAACCACAAATAAACAGTGGCCATGAGAGTTTAGTGGCGTCTCCAAAGTTACAAGGATGAAATTTAGAACAGCAAACAGTGAACTAATATGAAACATAGACAATAACTAGTTTGGAATTATATAACATTGAAATTACTTGTTACATAGGCCTTTGTAAACTAAATCCAAAGCACAAAAAGCAGACAACTTATAAAAAAACGAAATACATATAGTAAATTAGCTATATAAAGTCATGAAAATAATTTACTTACGGATCTGAAGGTGGATCCAATCCTTCCTTGTCCAAATCGCTTCCCCTGATCCGAGTCCGACTCCAGTATTTTAGTCAACGCTTCTATGTCGATATAATTATTATAATTATTATAATTATTCATAGCTACCTTCTTTTTTAGGTTCCTGGTCAATATTCTTAGTTTTTCCCTTTTTTTAAAATTGAGAAGCCATCTTTTATGCTAAAGCGATGAAATGAAAGCGATGACATCTGTTTCCAGTGTAATGGAGCGTGCTCAGTGCGTCTCGTCTGCTCAGTGCGTCTCGTCTCTGAGCCAGGTAGCAATATTTCGCATTACGCATAAAAGGTGCTTTGTCCCACCCAAGTCAACTGCATATCCCTGGAAAGCTTATCTCATTGGCTACAAGACTGTCAAGGTGCCACAGTAGCCAATCCCCTGTGTAATGGATGCCTACAGCGCGTAAGCAGGAAACATCATATTTTTGATGCGCAAAAATATAGTCACTCGGTGGACATTCGATGTTGCCATTAAGTCATACATCATCACATAACATTGGCAATAGGCTAGATGTGTTCCTACCAACCGAAGGATTAATTTGATACCCCCGTGTAGCTATAGCTCAAACAGACCAAATCGAAGCTTACCTTGTAAGATGTTTGCTGTTTGTTGAAAACGTTGTGTAAAATAAACATTTTGACTCTCGGGGCTGGTGGTCCATAACGGTAGGTCACAGGCAGACAAATAGGACATCCTCATGATCTGTGGAGTCCCGGCTTTCGGTGTGTATCAACCTATTCTGTGTTTATTTATTTTATGCTTCACAACGATTCACAACAAATCTGCTCCAGAGTGGCGCAGCGGTCTAAGGCACTACATCTCAGTGCTTGAGGCGCCACTACAGACCCTGGTTTGATTCCAGGCTGTATCACAATCCGGCCGTGATTGGGAGTCCCATAGGGCGGCGCACAATTGGCCCAGCGTCGTCCGGGTTTGGCCGGTGTAGGCCGTCATTGTAAATAAGAATTTGTTCTTAACTGACTTGCCTAGTTAAACTAAAAAAACGCTAACTGGAATGTAGGTAGAGGTCATTGGCTCGGCCTGCCCTTTTAAATTTGTATGCCGATATATGGTAGTAAGTCACACCAAAGGTTTGAAGGCATTTTTTTTATTCAATTCAGTCTGGTGTGAGAACGGTAGCCCCCACCTGCAAAAGCAGGGTATCTTGGCTATTGATAATATTTAATGTAACATATTTGTACCAAAATTAATATTCTATTTTAATCTATCAGGCAGATTCAGCTGACAGTTTATGGTTGTGACCATGGTGATTCCAATATTGTTTCTTTAAATCTATCAAAAGTAGAGAACTTTACAGAGCCTTGTTGGACTACATGTAATGAGGACATGAAGAAGGGATCCTTATGTTATCGCTCATGGTTTCACAAACTTGGCCTCTTTGAAGAGTATCTTAAATAACTCTTATGGTGCCCCCAATGCACCCCCCTCCCCCCAAAAAAACATTTTTAAAAATGGCACTTGTCTATTCCTAACCGTGCTGACTTTGCTGATGAATACTTTGTTGAGGGAAAATGTACTTAATAAGATTGTAATGGGTTGCTGTCTCACCTAGCTCTCTTATGATAAACGCTCTAACTGTAAGTCGCTCTGGCTAAGAGCTAAATGACTAAAATGTCAAATGTAAATGAAAGGTTACCAGTTAACCCAGATATGGTATCATATGCCACCCCAAATCTAAACACTGAACTGCAGTGTGTGTGTGTGTGTGTGTGTGTGTGTGTGTGTGTGTGTGTGTGTGTGTGTGTGTGTGTGTGCGCGCGCGCGTGCATGGTTTTCATCCTTATGGGCAGGGTTTATGATATGAAATGAGGATATTGAGGGGTAGAAAAATATTTAAAGACGTCAACTTTTACTGATGAAAGCGATATCCCAAGAAATCAATACAGTAAAGTACACACACTAAAGGGTAAAAAATTAAGATGTTTGGAGGAAAATACGTATTTTTTTTTTTTTTTTGACACAACTGCAAACTTCAAGGAGTTGTTCTGATGGGGATTGGTGATGTCATCGGCCTCCCCCCCCCCCCCCCCCCCCCCCCTTATGCTATGTCATGACTTACCTGGACCACCTGTTGAGATTTACATTTAAATTTTTTGGTCATTTTAGCAGACGCTCTTATCCAGAGCGACTTACAGTTAGTGAGTGCATACATTTTTCACACCGATGTGCCTTTTATTAAGTAAGGTCTTAAAGTGCCTTAAGTGTGTGTACATTACTGTATTTAAACATGGGATATTGTTTTTCAACAGGAAAAGTAAAATAAATAGCTGGAGTGCCTCTTTGAAGTATGTCAGTGTAATCACTTCCTGTAATCAGAGAGAGTGTGTAAGAGAGAGGTAACAATAAGTAAAGTGAGCTATAGACATAGCCTAGCATTTAGCCCAGCATTTAGCCCAGCATTTAGCCCAGCATTTAGCCCAGCATTTAGCCCAGGACGATAAGAGAGGGAGCATTTAGCCGAGGACGATAAGAGAGGGAGCATTTAGCCCAGGACGATAAGAGAGGGAGCATTTAGCCCAGGACGATAAAAGAGGGAGCATTTAGCCCCCCCACCACCCCACACACACACAGAGTATTTCAATTTTCCACCTCAGCCTTGCATTCATAAATGAATTTCTCTGTGTTTATCTATTTATCATAGCTCCACCTCAACATACTGTACATTGTGAACTCTCTCTTTGCGTGTGTGTTCTCCAGGTCTACGCTGTGGCAAGGCGGCCTCTATCTCTCCTGGTCCTCTGATCCGTGTGGAGGGACAACCCATGTCGATACGCTGTGTTGTCACAGAGAGCAGGATTCTCATTGACCCATGCAGAAAGGGAAGGCTCAACCTATCCAGGTCATTTCCACTTTGGACCCCAGATACCCAGAAGCGTCACTTCAAGACCGTGTTAACATCGTTGACATCAGAATAAAGAATAAAGTCAGACAGCAGCACCGACGAGAACCCTCAGACCGTGTTAACATCGTTGACATCAGAATAAAGAATAAAGTCAGACAGCAGCACCGACGAGAACCCTCAGACCGTGTTAACATCGTTGACATCAGAATAAAGAATAAAGTCAGACAGCAGCACCGACGAGAACCCTCAGACCGTGTTAACATCGTTGACATCAGAATAAAGAATAAAGTCTGACAGCAGCACCGACGAGAACCCTCAGACCGTGTTAACATCGTTGACATCAGAATAAAGAATAAAGTCAGACAGCAGCACCGACGAGAACCTTCAGTCCGTAGTCCCCGAGGGTGGTGACGTGATCCAACACGTGACCCGCCTCCACTGTCCTGTCAATCACCTGGGCGCTGAGGAGAGAAGATGCCCCATTGGGGGAGATCTTCACCTTTGGACCGGACTGGGGAGTATACGTGACCGAGCGCTTAGCCCAGCGCTTCACGGACAGGGGGGGGGTTGCGATTGATCCCGCGTGAAAACTGAGTGTTTAGATTGGTGGTTTCCAGGGTGATGGCAGCTGATGAGGGTGGGGTGTATGTGTGCACGTCGAGGCAGTGGACACTCAATCCGGCAGGGGGCTGGAGGAGCATCGTGGAGAAGAGAGTGGCTGTCCCCATTCCCTACTCCTCCTCCTGCAGTCACAGCCCCATGCCCTACTCCTGCAGTCACAGCCCCATGCCCTACTCCTGCAGTCACAGCCCCATGCCCTACTCCTGCAGTCACAGCCCCATGCCCTAGTCGGGTAGGAGCGTTTGTGTGACACGACAACTCCAGCGTTGGAACCTGCGTCATCTGCTCCATCACGACCACAGCACTCTCTCTCTGCTTCAGGAAGAGGTTTTCCCAGCCCTCATCCCAACCTCGGGGGAATCCCATTGACGTGACTCTTCCGCCAGGCGCTGGAGCTGGAGCTGCTGATACCTATGATAATGTTACAGCCGACCCAGGCACCACAGCTACCAGAGAGAACCCCAGAGGAAGCTAGTAGCGCCACCTATCAGTCGCTCAGTGCAGCAACCAGGAGCTCTGCAGCCATCCGCCCACCACCCCCTCCACACTGATCCAGGACCAGCCCTGTGCATGGAGGCAGCAGAGTCAACCAAAGTCATAGAAGAACCCTAGATAGGCCAGTGTCATAGAGCCTCTATACATCCGAATGGAACAGTTTGTCAGCCATTTTAGGTGGGGCCTGCTCTGATTGGGAGGTCAAATAGAACTAGAATTCCGATCTGTAGTCAACTCCCGAGTGGCGCAGCGGTCTAAGGCACTGCATCTCAGTGCTTGAGGCGTCACTACAGACTCCCTGGTTCGATTCCAGGCTGTATCGCAACCGGCCGTGATTGGGAGTCACATAGGGCTGCGCACAACCGGTCCGAGTTTGGCCGGTGTAGGCCGTCATTGTAAATAAGAATTTGTTCTTAACTGACTTGCCTAGTTACATAAAAAAATTAAGACCAAAAAGTAAATGTTTGTTTTCATGAATCTTTACAATATTGACATTTTTGACTTTGTGGCTGTGGTAACTAGTGGAAACTGAAAACTACTGCTGATACAAGATTGATACATAGTTTGATACTAATCTTTGAGTCTAAAACGGCTAATATCCATCCAGAGTCCTCTATTTACCTCTATGAGTCAACTACTGGCAGCTCCACTGCACTGATCCCCTGTCAGATTCTCACTCTAAGAAGAACCTTCGTAATATTGCTAATATGAGTCCTGTTTTATGCTTTCTATCTTTCTGTCTGAGACCATTTTCCAGCCTGAAGTTCTAGTCTCTGCCCTGTTATTGCGTGAGATAAATAAACTGGGTAAGAGTACACGACTTCTCTGTGTCATTAGAGTTTGTTCTGTCTAATAACTCGTTTATTTGGATTGTGGATGTGTGCAGTAGCCTAGAGACATGCATTGTATTATTGCTTGGCACAACTAGAGAATATTCCTTGGACACAGGCACAGAAACACATTATGGATGTGATTTATCACTGAAAGAGCAACTAACCCAATCTAAGGTGTTTCATCATAACATATGGAGTTGAGGTTCTATATGATTTTAGTATAACATTATCCTCCCCGATGTCCCGCAGTAAAAAACTGCAGATGGAGGCCAAAAAAAAAGGTTTTGTTTCAAATAACTTAAATCATCTTATACGATGTTTTCTTCCCTTATACAATTAAACGATATCCCTTCCTGACATACAAACATAAAAGAAGTCTGAACACAATAGGAAAACACTCCCAAAAGCGCAGGAGCAATAAGGTGAGTCATGTTCCAGGGGAAAGGCCTTACAGCACACTACGTGGTGTCTAAATGTGACATCATTATTATAGGTAAAAGGCACAGCAGCTAGAGGCGTAGACTTTGGAAGTGAAACATCCGGACAAGGTTTGTCTTGTTTTTATTAGCATCAGGATGTGTGCAGTCTGTCGCTAAGGAGTAGACAGGTACAGTAGATTCACCTGGAAATGGCAGTGTTTCCCTTAGATGTTCCCCTGGAGGCAGGTGCTAATACCTCTGATATCAGACTCAAGCAGGGCAGCTGCCTGACAACATTCTCCCTCAAACTAATCAAAGACAAAAATTCTTCACTTCCATTTTGTTCAGAGATGTCAAATTCTAAACGTCAACTGATTCTCATCGTCAGACAAACCTCTCATCTCCCTGTCTGATCACGTCACCAGAGACTGACTGCACAGAGCCTGATGCTCCTAATGTAAGCCTATATTCAGTAGTCAATAGTCATCAACGTTGGTGCTGGTTGGGTAATGGGTATACAAAAAATGTAATTACAAAGTAATAGGAGTCATCTTGACCCAGTCAGCTGCATCAGTGTCATCCTGCAGTCGACTAGGACCGCGTCTGAAATGACCCCCTATTCCCTGTTTAGTGCACTACTTTTGATCAGAGTCATGTGGGTATATATTATATAATAGGGAACAGGGTTCCATTTCAGACGTAGCCTAGGTGCACATTATGTGATGATGTCTGATGAGGTCATCAGAGCTCATTGTGATGTCATCAGAGCTTGTCATGATGTCAGAGCTCATCGTGACGCAGCGGCTTGATGATGTCATCAGAGCTCTTCATGATGGTGTCTCAGTGGTTCCTGGCTTGGCTGAATGAAGACGCCCTCCATAGCCTTCCAGTAGTTGTTCTGGTTGGCAGTGCCCATGCCGTGCACCTCCCTCTGCCCGCGGATGGGGTTGCCGTACTGCTCGCCCGTCACACTCAGGAAGGCGTCGGTGCCAACGTGTTTGAAGCGCACCATCTTGTCCCGCTCCCAGATGGAGCCGTCACACTGCACCCTCCACACGTCCAGGTCATCCCCCTCGCCGTTCTCACCGAACGCACTCACCTCCTGGAGAGAGAGAATGGGACAATGTCAGGTTGATGGACAGCATTGAAGGAGAGTGGTGTGTGTGTGTGTGTTACCTGGTTGTGGGACAGAAAATTGTGTGTGTATGCCCACTGCCTCTCTTACCTGGTTGTTGGACAGCGGCGAGCTGAAGTGGTGTGTGTGCAGGTTGCGTCCCGTGGTCATGTGCGTGATGCGGATGGCCTGCCCACACTGGATGGGCACACCGCGTTGGCAGGTCCCGTTGGGCTTCCCCCGAATCCTCCAGTAACTGTTGGCATCGTCTGCACTCTCAACCCCCGTCACAGACTGCTGCCCACTACCTACAGTTTATAAAGGAGTCAACAGCTTTGCCTCAAACATCCATCTTGTCTTCATTCTCCTATTTCAGAGTCCAGAGTGTCAGTGAACGAAATGCATATACAGGCTACAGTCTTGTATCAAAGGTTTCGAGCACAAGGTTTAGCCTAAAAAAATGTCACAGAATTTTGGGTTTGATGTGCAAGATGGCACCGACAGACAGGGTCGTCCTGTTTCAGGGTCGTCCTGTTTCAGGTTCCTAGCCACCTCTACACTATTATTTTGTTGTTGTGTTATTTCTTACATGATTTGCTCATAAAGTTTCTAGTATTATGTAATGTAAATGTATTGTAAATGTATTATTACCTACAGCAGAAAATTACTTTGGGATATTAAAATCGGCAGTCACTCACCAGAAATTCAACCAGAAATTCGAAACTCGATTTATACACTGGATTCTTGACATAGCTCACTCTAACATATCTACTGCTGTACATATAATTCTTAGTATATCTACTGCTGTACATACCATTCTTAGTATATCTACTTCTGTACATATAATTATTAGTATATATACTGCTGTACATATCATTCTTAGTATATCTACTGCTGTACATATCATTCTTAGTATATATACTGCTGTACATACCATTCTTAGTATATATACTGCTGTACATATAATTCTTAGTATATCTACTTCTGTACATTCCATTCTTAGTATATATACTGCTGTACATATCATTCTTAGTATATATACTGCTGTACATATCCTTCTTAGTATATCTACTTCTGTACATATCATTCTTAGTATATCTACTGCTGTACATATAATACTTAGTATATATACTACTGTACATACCATTCTTAGTATATCTACTGATGTACATATCATTCTGCTGTAAATACCATTATTAGTATATATACTGCTGTACATACCATTCTTAGTATATATACTGCTGTACATATCATTCTTAGTATATATACTGCTGTACATACCATTCTTAGTATATCTACTGCTGTACATACCATTCTTAGTATATCTACTGCTGTACATATAATGCTTAGTATATCTACTGCTGTACATATCATTCTTAGTATATCTACTGCTGTACATATAATGCTTAGTATATCTACTGCTGTACATATAATTCTTAGTATATCTACTGCTGTACATATAATTCTTAGTATATATACTGCTGTACATACCATTCTTAGTATATCTACTGCTGTACATATCATTCTTAGTATATATACTGCTGTACATATCATTCTTAGTATATCTACTGCTGTACATACCATTCTTAGTATATGTTGTATAAATTCATCCGGTGTATATATGTACAGATAGCATTTGAATTACTGTTACAGTGCTATTTGGGTTGTTAAATGGGATTAGTTCCGACATTTCTTGATTTCTTGTTGCTTTTTTTGTGTGATTGTTTGTGCACTTGTATGACATTTAACTGCATTGTTAGGAAGCTAGTAACATAAGCGTTTCACTGCACCAACTATAATATCTGCTCAGCTGAGTACGCGACCAATAGACTTTAATTTGAATGATGGCATATTACTAAAACACACAACAAAAAGGTCAGTTTTGCAATGACTGGCTCCTCCTGTAATAGAGTCCAGTATGTTTACATTTACGTCATTTAGCAGACGCTCTTATCCAGAGCGACGTTAGTATGTGTCACAGCTAAAACCCACTTCCTGTGGGTTCTATTGTTGTGTGTTAGGTTACAGTACACCTGCTCTGGGTGCAACTGATACGTCTCTCTGGGAATGGCAAGATTTGCAACCAGCTTAGTTTACATTTTACTGTAAATTACAATAGGGCTTCTACTTCCTGTCTTGATCAGTGGTTAAAAAGGGGAGGAAAATGTATCCAATAGACCGCACTGGAATGTCAACACCTGCTTATTCCGTTGTTACAAATGTTTTTCACTATCGAGTGATGATACATTGTTGGAACAAATGTTCCACTCACAGATTGATACGTTGTTGCTAGCTCGATTCTCGACCAGTCTAGTCCACTGTCATATAGGCAAATAAATTAGTTTATTGTTATAACCATTTTAAAGCCGTGATACTTATAGGTTTACGTAGGTCCTCCTGACATGCAGCAAATAAATGGAGACCAACCGATTCATGACTGTCTGTAAGGCTTTTTGTTATGCTGTGGTGCCTTTATTAAACGAAATCACTAAGATTTACATGTATAGTGCTTTTAAGACAACTGGGAACGCGGAAAAGAATCAGAGCTCGTTTTCCAAGTTGTCTTGAAACCCTTGAAGTCGGAATTCTGAGATTTCCGAGTTTCCAGTTGTTTTGAACGCAGCATTAGACTATTCCGTCAATAACTGGTGATGCAGGTTGATGATGGAGTTCTCTAGTGATGAAGGTGGTTGATGATGATGGCTTACCTGAGCCGTATTTTACATCATGAGAGTGCAGCCGAACGTTGTGTCTCGTGTTCAGCAATTTCACGAGCGAACCGCAAGTGACATAGTTAAACTCGGACTCCCGACCCTCGCAATTGGACCACAAAAGAACGACCAAAAATGATTTGATAAAGCCGCGTAGAGCGTAAATTAATACCATTGTTCTGTCTCTATGGACATGAGTGAGAGGATGTAAAACTCGAGGACAAGGCACTTTCAAACGTTAGTGCTGATGTAAACCAATCAGAGCTTGACAAGTCCCTGATCACGGAAGTAAAATATAACACATGCTGATCTGTGATTGGTTGAAGCATATGCGAGGTCCTGCAAATTTGGTAAATTAATTCGGAAGCGGAAATGAAATTATGTCCAGAAAGTCGTCGTCACTAGTTACCACAGTAACAAAGTCATAAACACCGCCTATTTCTACAATTTATCTTCTTAAAATGTGATTTTAAACCTAACCCTAACCCCACTGCTAACCTTAAACATAACCCTCCCGAGTGGTGCAGCGGTCTAAGGCACTGCAGCTCAGAGCTTGAGGCGTCACTATAGACACCCTGGTTCGATTCCAGGCTGTATCACAACCGGCCATGATTGGGAGTCCCATAGAGCGGCGCACAATTGGCCCAGCGTCTTCCGGGCTTGGCCGGTCTAAGCCGTCATTGTAAATAAGAATTTGTTCCTAACTGACTTGCGTAGTTAAATAAAAAAATTAAGACCAAAAAAGTAAATGTTTCTCTTCATGAATGTTGACTTGTGGCTGTGGAAACAGAAAACTACTGCTGATACAAGATTGATACATTGTTGCAACGCAAGATTCCCTTATATGGTCTTTGAAATGGCTTGTGTTTATCGTAATCGAATTTGAGTGTTATTGTGTGGCCAACCATATCATTCAATGATTTAGGCTATAGAACAATTTAGTAGGCTAGGTTTTCTTCCCTCCTATTTCCACCATCTGCATTATAAAGAGCTGGACATGTCAACAGAGATTAATGAGAGGAGGAGACAAGGAATTGCGACAAGGAGAAGAACCCACTTCAGACCACTGTGATGCACCCTAGTTGATCAAACACATTGGCCTCATATTCCTCATTCTCCCTTCCTATCACTCCTGCTTCACGTCAACAACAGGTTGGACAGGGCCTTCTGGGTGGACAGGGCCTTCTGGGAGAGGTATGTCTCCCTCCTGGTCTCTCTGTTGAGGTTGGACAGGGCTGGATCCTTCTCTGAGATCACGGAAACTGCTGCTCACTGGTGGAAGACAGCCGGTGTACCTGTGATGAGGGGTCTGGCCAAGTTTCTGTGAAAATAGGAGGAGTAATCCAATTCTCTATTTGGAAGCCTAACTATACAGTCTGGTTTAAATCAGGAGTCACCAACCCTCCTACTGGAGAGCTACTGTGTTTGCAGACTTTTTCTCCAGCCCTACATAAACACACCACATATTGCAAAGCATGTTGCATGTAACAAACAGTTACATGACCTACAGCATGGTCAAGCAAGTTAATGTTTACAACATTTCCGGACTACTAAACAACTATAGATTTAGAACACCAGAGAGTTACCGCAAGTTGCAGAGAAAACAGGAGCTGCCTCCACTATTCCAGCACCATTTCAACTTCAACATTTCAACATAATCACCTCTGCTTAGTCTAATACAGTGACAACTAAAAGACCCCAAAAACTATTTAGTCCAATCAACGTAAGATAAATATGATGTGGCTGTCCATGGTACTGATTTCTCTGTGTGTGTGTGTGTGTGTGTGTGTGTGTGTAAGTAGAAAAAACATGTTGACTCACCCTACTTGTAGAGAAACGCCAACGCCATCCTCCTCTTTCATGTTGCCTAAACGGTCTTTCCCTCTGTCATACTGTACAGGCTTTTATTTGTTGTTGTCCTAGGCTACCTGGCTAAAATACTTCCTCGCTAGCCTAACTTTCATGAGCAACAATATGCCAGCCCAGCTAGTTAACATTAGCATACTACATCCAGCTAGCTAGCTACATATTGAACTTCCATCCTCTCAGGCCAGGGGCACAATGTATGAATTTGTGGTTGGATCAGAATCGCCGTTATAATCATTGGCCAGTATGAATAATTAAGTAAAACCACAAGTCCAAATCCCTATCTCCATCCATGGCTAACTTAGGAAAGGGACGATTTTAGCTACAATTCAAGTTTTATTCTGTCAATAATGAAGTTTGGCTTGCGATGTGATTGGTCTGAAGCCAAATCCAAGCCGGCTTCCCTTGGTGCGCCAGGACCAGTCACAGTTGAGCTCAGTCAGTTTACCTCAATGCTGATAGGCTATTTTTTTATACTTTATTTATCAAGGGAGGCCAAATGCTCGCTGGCTTCCCTTGCATTTAATGCTCCGGGCGGGCAACAACGTCATACTCTTTCTGACCAGACAGCATCAGATACACTACACATACTGAGACAGAGGGGTGCTGTTTCATTCGCTTGAATGCTTTAACCGGTGAGATAAATTCAGCCTCTTGCGAATTGAAGAATATTTCTGAAACACTGAGAGACTTATTTTGTATGTTTTTTACAATATTTTTTAATCTTGGTCCATTTTTTGGGGAAGCCTGGCTTCCCTTGGCATCCCTGGCTTCCATTGGCTTCCATGACAACACGCCACCGACACACACACAGACACACATACAGTACCAGTCAACAGTTTGGACACACCTACTCATTCAAGGGTTTTTCTTTATTTTCTACATTGTAGAATAATAGTGAAGACATGAAAACTATGAAATAACACATATGGAATCATGTAGTAAACAAAGAAGTATTAAACAAATCAAAATATATTTTATATTTTATATTCTTCAAAGTAGCCACCCTTTGCCTTGATGACAGCTTTGCACACTCTTGGCATTCTCTCAACCAGCTTCACCTGGAATCCTTTTCCAACAGTCTTGAAAGAGTTCCCACATATGCTGAGCACTTGTTGGCTGCTTATCCTTCACTCTGCCGTCCGACTCATTCCAAACCATCTCAATTGGGTTGAGGTCGGGGGATTGTGGAGGCCAGGTCATCTGATGCAGCACTCCATCACTCTCCTTCTTGGTCAAATAGCCCTTACACAGCCTGGATGTGTGTTGGGTCATTGTCCTGTTGAAAAACAAATGATAGTCCCACTAAGCACAAACCAGATGGGATGGCGTATTGCTGCAGAATGCTGTGGTAGCCATGCTGGTTAAGTGTGCCTTGAATTCTAAATAAATCACAGACAGTGTCACCAGCAAAACACCCCCACACCATCACACCTCCTCCTCCATGCTTCACGGTGGGAACCACACATGCGGAGATCATCCGTTCATCTACTCTGCGTCTCACAAAGACACAGCGATTGGAACCAAAAATCTTAAATATGGACTCATCAGACCAAAGGACAGATTTCCACCTGTCTTAATGTCCATTGCTCGTGTTTCTTGGCCCAAGCAAGTCTCTTCTTATTATTGGTGTCCTTTAGTAGTGGTTTCTTTGCAGCAATTCGACCAAGAAGTCCTGATTCACGCAGTCTCCTCTGAACAGTTGATGTTGATGTCTGTTACTTGAACTCTGGGAAGCATTTATTTGGGCTGCAATTTCTCAGGCTGGTAACTCTAATGAACTTATCCTCTGCAGCAGAGGTAACTCTGGGTCTTCCTTTCCTGTGGCGTTCCTCATGAGAGCCAGTTTCATCATAGTTCTTGATGGTTTTTGCGACTGCACTTGAAGAAACTTTAAAAGTTCTTGAAATGTTCCGTATTGACTGACCTTCATGTCTTAAAGTAATGATGGACTGTCGTTTCTCTTTGCTTATTTGAGCTGTTCTTGCCATAATATGGACTTGGTCTTTTACCAAATAGGGCTATCTTCTGTGTACCACCCCTACAACTGATTGGCCCAAACACATTAAGAAGGAAAGAAATTCCACAAATTAACTTTTAAGAAGGCACACCTGTTAATTGGAATGTATTCCAGGTCACTACCTCATGAAGCTGGTTGAGAGAATGCCAAGAGTGTGCAAAGCTGTCATCAAGGCAAAGGGTGGCTACTTTGAAGAATCTCAAATATAAAATATATTTTCCATAACTGTTATTTCACAGTTTTGATGTCTTCACTATTATTCTACAATGTAGAAAATAGTACAAATAAAGAAAAACCCTTGAATGAGTAGTTGTGTCCAAACTTTTGACTGGTAGTGTACACACACACACATACACACACACACACACACACACACACACACACACACACACACACACACACACACACACACACACACACACACACACACACACACACACACCTTTTTGTTGACAAGCTCAGAGTTAATGTGTTCTGCCTTTGCATCAGCATGGGTACAGAACAACAAGGGTGGTACGGTGGAGTCCGTGGACAGTGTAGAATCAGCATGGGTACAGAACAACAAGGGTGGTACGGTGGAGTCCGTGGACAGTGTAGAATCAGCATGGGTACAGAACAACAAGGGTGGTACGGTGGAGACCGTGGACAGTGTAGAATCAGCATGGGTACAGAACAACAAGGGTGGTACGGTGGAGACCGTGGACAGTGTAGAATCAGCATGGGTACAGAACAACAAGGGTGGTACGGTGGAGTCCGTGGACAGTGTAGGGGCTCAGGTCCAGCCGTCGGCCCTCAAGAGAGAAGCTCAGAAGGACAACACAGAGGCACACCCCCAGGGCCCCAAGAGAACATGTCTGTAACACGTTACACATTTTGTGCTCCTGTCCACGGGGGGCCAGTATGAAAAAAAACAAAAATGAAAAAACAACGTATGCATTCACTTAACTGTAAGTCGCTCTGGATAAGAGCGTCTGCTAAATGACTAAAATGTAATGTAAATGTATCAAAGGCAATCTTATTCGAACACTCATGTTGCTCTATTCTCAGAGTGGATGACGACTGCTTCTCTGGAATCTCCCCCGTGTTTCCTGTGCTCTGATTGGTTGAGGGGTCCAGGTCAAGCCCGTGGACGAGAGCCCGGTGAGGGATTGATTGGCGTCAACTGCCAAAGACCCAGCCGTTACATTCAAACGAGATACATTTGTCTCCTTGTCTGACGTTGTCTTATTTTGACCGGGGAGGGCAGGTTTCGGGATGATAAACAGTGGGCTTTTCTGGCCGGAAGAAGTTTCAGCAGGACTTTTAACATGACCCTCTCTAGCTTGTAGGTCCCTCTTTTCTCAAGGAAAGCTTTGAGCTCCTCTTTTCAGGTACTGCGCCATAGGATCTCAGAGACCAACGATGGATGACTGGGTTTTGGGCAGAGGAGCCTGAAGTTCTGCTCGACAGAACCACGTCTTCGTCCGACTCCATCCATTCCCGGTCCGCGTCCAACAGTTTTAGATTTCTGAAGAGGTCGCGTTCCGATTCGGTCAAGTCAGATATGAGAAAGTTGAGTCCACTGCTTGCATCGGGGTCTGAACTTCCTGCTGCATCAACTCTTTTCAGAATAGATATGCAGAATCCAGACATTATAACGGCCCGTAACAAGCCTACTGTTCTTTCAATGTAGGCTGTGTAGGCCTAGTCATTTTTTTTTTTTGCGAAACGAATACTGCTAGGCCTACTATTGCAAATTCTGAACTCTGTGTTCATTCTGAGTTCATTCTGAACTCACGCCCACTAGCCTACTTGCCCAATCAAATGCCTCAGTGATTACACAAATGCATAATGGAACAATATAATTAAAGAATTAGAACGTTGGCTAATTGTGCATCAATCCATTGGGCTGCTATGTCATTGAGAATAAACGAAGTCGTTGTTTGCCAGAGACGCGACCCAGTCGTTCAGTCTTTTTGCTCTGTATCTATGGACGCGCGACCCAGCTGGCAATGTTCTTATCCCTTGCTTGCTAGCTAGCCAGCAGCTAATGGGGATCCCTAATAAAATACAAAAATACAAAATACAAACTACGGTTAACTTAGTCACGCAAAGTAGCAGCATTTGCATTTGTTTTAGCTGTTTTCTAGTGACATTTATTTGGATACATCCATAACAATGAGCTAACGAGGCGCGATTTTGCCTGGCATAAAAATGTGCTCACACGTCAGGACACTAACACAATCACTTCAAACTGAAGCTGGCTAGACAGCAAACTAGCTGCACTTCGTTTCGTTTGACCTTTTTACAATTTACATTTCTTTGTATATGTCCATAAAAATGATGCCAGCTGATTCATGATTTCGACTGGCTGAGAAACGCTGCCTGCCTGTCTGTCTCATTCCGACTCCCGACACGTTCATTACTATGGGACAGCTGGAGATCAAATTTGAATATTGAAACAACGTTTCAAATCTTGGAGAGACAGACAGCAAGGTTTATACAAATCTCTGCTGTTGAAAATGAAATGTTAGTCGAAAAGAAATGTAAGATAATGTCTGGATGCTTTTTATAGTGGAGATCAAGTTTATAAATTGCCTGGCTGGGCTGATGAGACACTGGATTGCGCAGTCAGATGGAACAGAGTAAATAGACATTTTAACGTCATAGATTTAGCGGGTGGTAACTTGTGGAATAGACACCGGCTGGAATGCAGTTTTAACCAATCAGCATTCAGGATTAGACCCACCCGTTGTATAAAGAACAGAATTTAATAGATGATTATGTCACAGGTTCCTGTGTCAACTTTATAGGGTCATTGCCCAACTGGGGCCACGTGACATGGGAAAGGCAACACTGTGTAGCCAGCGGTATTCATAATAGCAGAAAGGCACACAGGTTCACAAGAGCCTGGCACGGTAAGGGGATAGGTCTTATCACGACTTCTGAATGTTTTATATGATGATCAGTCTGTATTTGATGAGTTTGCCCTTGGCTAGGGATAGGCCAAAAGTCTTGTAGACCACCGAATTGCATGCCTTGATTGAATAGGGCAAATGATTTACACTTAGTTATTTCCTCAAATAGCTATGCAACATACGCAGAATATTTTTATTATTCTCCTCAAACTAAATGAAAACCATATGTAGGCCTAACACAGGAGGCTGCTGAGGGCAGGACGGCTCATAATAATGACTGGAACGGAGCAAATGTAATGGCATCAAACACATGGAAATATTCTATACCATTCCTCTGATTATGCTCCAGCCATTAGCACAAGCCCGTCCTCCCCAATTAAGGCACCACCAACCTCCTGTGAAAGGCTACGAAGAGTAATACACTGAACAAAAATACAGAAAGTATTCAGACCCCCCTTTTTTCCACATTTTGTTTTACGTTACAGCCTTATTCTAAAATTGATTAACTTAATTTTTTTCCTCATCAATCTACACACAGATCCTAAGGCCCATTTAGTGTGCCATTCATGTTTCAGCACGATAATGGACGGCCCCGTGTCGCAAGGATCTGTACACAAATTCCTGGAAGCATGATTTAAAAAATATATATATATTTTAAAAGTAATATAATTTAAAAGTATGCATGAAGGTGTCTGTAATAGAATAAACGTGTCAAAAACGAATGTAGACATTTATAAATGCATTTATATAGCTTCCAAAATGTATTATTTTTTTCACAACGGAGGAGTACCAAGATGGCTGCTTTGGCTTCAAATCCGCGTGCCCTTTAAATCATCCAGGGTTCATACACATCACTCTTTTTAAACACACGTCACATGAAATACCATTTAAATCCACTAGAGGTAGCTTTAATCCATAAAAGTAGGTTACGGATTTCATTGCAGCCTTGAGTCAGTCGGAAGAGCTTGGTATTTGTTCTCGTTTTGCCTCTCTGGCTTCGGACATAAATGGACAAACACGTGTCTTAAAAATGGGTAAGACGCGTCTCTTCACTCTTTAGAGTATATATGACTTACAGGCTATGGATCAATTCGATTTGGTTCCATTATCTATTATTGTGTATTACGTGTATGCTACTGAACGAGAGGCAGATTGCAGTTAACCTCCTCGCATATTCTAAATAGAGGGTGCTTGTTTGCATTAGTCTCTCATTCGTTGAAACAAGTGTAAATTGTAGGCCTATTTCTTAAATGTCCATACATTTCTAGGTATGCTAGGGCCATTGCCTCTATGGGATTAGGCTGTGAAAGTGACCATAGTGACTAATGAGTTGAGTTGCCTTCCTGTGCATTGGGTTGACAACTAGCTGGCTGCTGCCAGCTGGAAACCCAGTTTATAGAGTCAATCGGCTATCATCAGGACAGGCTTTTATGGATCTATAAAAAGATCGATCAAAGAGGGCAAGCAACATATTTTTTTGTCTAATCCGGGCTTGCAAATGATCTGATTCGCCGACTCAAATCATAGAGCAGGAATTTGACAGTTCTATTCGAGATAGAATATAAGCTTTGATTAGGCTTCCACTTCGAACTGGAAAAAGTAGGTTGTGTTCTCGTGGGTGACATCGTCTTGGCTACCACGTTCACGAGATGATCACGTTTGTGTCACCGCAGGGGCCTACAATGTTTCAATAAATATGTAGCGTCCACCGGTGATGTTTCACAAGCTGGTGAATTGAACATCGCTACACTGTTGCATCTCAGTGCTGCGCGCAACTTGGAAACAAAGTCCCACTGGGCACAGACGTCAATTCCACGTATATTCCACGTTGGTTCAACGTAATTTCGTTGAAATGACGTGTAAACAACGTTGATTCAACCTGTGTGTGTCCAGTGGGTAGCCGCCCAGTCTGATTCGCTCTGTCTCTCCTGTGTTGTGTCACTTTTTCCACCAGTGTCCATCGATAATGCCTCAACCCAAAGTCAAGCTGGTGGTGACAGGAGATGATTTTGGGTACTGTCCGAAGAGGAACCAGGGGATAGTGGATTGTTTCCAAGCTGGGGGCATTTCAAATGTGTCCCTTCTGGTTAACGCCTCCTCGGCGAAAGAAGCGACAGAGCTGGCCAAAAGGTAAGTAGGCTTCATGTAGTAAAGTACAAGGTTTACTTCCATAGATAATATGACGTTTAATAGCCTACTGATAACTTACAAGATTCCCTAAAAACACAACACTTCCATACAGCTACGACTTTTTCGTACCAGGTTAGGAACATTTATGCTACAGGTTGGGATAATTCACGTAGCAATTTAGGGAGTCCCGATAAGTTACAGTAAGTCGGTTTAAAAATACATTAACTTCCTGATAGGTGACATTCAGTTCACTTTCACTTGTTGTGTTTTTATTGATTGTGTATTGAATAATTCATGCGATCAGGAAAGGTGTTATACATTTAGAAATCTCATATTCCTTTTTTTTTTTTTGTCTAATCTTATGTGTTCTTCTCTCGGCGAGTGTGTACCTGCTCATATTGTTGTTAGACAATTCCATCTATGATATCAGACACTATAGGGTCTGATTCCACAATATAAAGCCTAGTCCAGGACTAAAGCACTTTCAATGGAAAACCTCTATTGAACATGCTTCCTTAGTCAAATACCAGGCTTACTTTGAGTCTGGAAAACTGACCCCTAATTTCCTGATTTTCCCCATCTCCCCCCACAGACATCGCATTCCCATCGGTCTCCATGCCAACCTCTCAGAGGGTCTACCAGTCAGCCAGGGTCTGAAGCGGGGCTCCACGCTCCTCAACAAAGATGGGTTCTTCCATGGGAAGATGGGCTTCAGAAAGGCTCTACAGAGTGGCCAGGTCAGCATGACAGAGGTAAGCTTCTTTCTTAACAGCTTAGTTGAGGTGGCGCAGGGTTTTTCCTTTTTTCATATTCAGGCATTTCCACGGTAACAGAGTGATGCTGAGACTCAGATTTTTTACAAAGTTCAATAAAACCATACAACTCTATGCACAAGGACTACTTTTAACAATGTTCCCAGAAAATGTTACTAAAAACACATTTACTTGAAGAACAGCGCAGATGCAAAGTTTGGTAACAGAATGACAGTTTACATGACATGTTAGTCATTTAGCAGATGCTCTTATCCAGAGCCACGTACAGTTAGTGCATTCATCTGAAGATAGCTAGGTGGGACAACCACATATCACGGTCATAGTAAGCAAAGATTCTTCTCATTTAAATTGTATTGGTCACCGGTAGAATGTAAATGTGTCTTGTTGAATGGCATCCGTAGCAAATTGAAATACTCTGCAATACTTAGCACTGGGCGGCAGGTAACTTAGTGGTTAAGAGCGTTGTGCCAGTAACCGAAAGGTCGCTGGTTCTAATCCCCGAGCCGACTAGGTGAAAAATCTGTCGATGTGCCCTTGAGCAAGGCACTTAACCCTAATTGCTCCTGTAAGTCGCTCTGGATAAGAGTGTCTGCTAAATGACTAAAATGTAAATGTTAGCAGTCTAAAATCCATGGTCCCTTAACCAACTCAAATTTATAGAGAGAGGAATGAAGAGAAGGAATCAATGGATAAATAGTCTAGAGAGATCAAAAAAAGATGGGGACGGTGGTATACCACCCATATGTAAAAATGTATGCACGCATGACTGTAAGTCGCTTTGGATAAAAGCGTCTGCTAAATGGCATATTATTATATTGAGATGGGAGAGTAACAGAGGTGGTATGTCAGAGAAATTGGTCCTCATCTAGGCTTAACAAGGGAGATGTTCCATGTTAGTTGGTACCACAGGCATTGAGCTTCAGACCAGACTCACAGCACAGCGCTGAGCTTCAGTAATATCACATTCATTATCCCCTTTCACTCTCCAGTCCTGTGTTTCTGTTACCAAACTTTGGATCTGCACTGTTCTTCAAGTAAATGTGTTTTTGTTACATTTTCGGAGGAAATTATTAAAAGTCGTCCTTGTGGATAGAGTTGTTTAACTTTGCAATCATCGGTTTTAGTTTGGCATACATTTTAAAGTGAAAAATCCCATTCTCAGCATCACTCTGTTACCGTGGAATTGCCCATTCTCCACTCCAGTTTTACTTAATGTCAACATTGCTCGATAAGTATAGTATTTTACCAAATTATTGCTTGAATCCCAAAGGCAGATTTAAGTGAGAAGTTATCAGATTAAGACAATATCAGATTAAGATGTTATCAGATTATTTCCATGAATATGTATGGACCTTCATGTCTGTACTGTCTAACACCTGTTTGTTTTAATGGCAGATTAGCTGTCTGAGTGTCATCTGAGCAGTGGTGGAAAAAGTACCCAATTGTCATACTTGAGTAAAAGTAAAGATACCTTAATAGAAAATGACTCAAGGAAAAGTCACCCAGTAAAATATTACTTGAGTAAAAGTATTTGGTTTTAAATATACTTAAGTATCAAAAGTAAAAGTATAAATCAATTAAAATTCCTTATAGTAAGCAAACCAGATGCACCATATTTTTTTTATTTTTCATTTACGGATAGCCAGGGGCACACTCCAACTGTCACGTTCGTTCATTGACGGGTCAGACCAAGGCGCAGCGTGATATACGTACATGTTTATTAAACCAAATAAACACAACGACAAACGAAACGAAACGTGAAGTCCAAGGTAGAACACACAACATACCTACAAGGAACAAGATCCCACAACACACTAGTGCCAATAGGCTGCTTAAGTATGAGCCCCAATCAGAGACAACGAGCTACAGCTGCCTCTGATTGGGAACCACACCGGCCAACATAGATCTACACATACTAGAATAACCCCACATAGAATATACGCAACAAAGAATATACACACCCTGACTCAACATATACGAGTCCCCTGAGTCAGGGCGTGACAGTACCAACCCCCCCCCCCCCCCAAAGGTGCGGACTCCGACCGCACAACCTTCACCTAACAGGGTAGGGGCCGGGTGGGCATTCCGCCTCGGAGGCGTATCCGGCTCCGGGCGTGACGACCACATACTCTCAGTCTGTTTGAGATGTCATTCATGAACCGCACGCTTGTGTGGAGATCATGGTCACGTTGAGGATGTATTGAGACTGTACAGGAGGGTGTATTGAGACTGTACAGGAGGATGTATTGAGACTGTACAGGAGGATGTATTGAGACTGTACAGGAGGGTGTATTGAGACTGTACAGGAGGATGTATTGAGACTGTACAGGAGGGTGTATTGAGACTGTACAGGAGGATGTATTGAGACTGTACAGGAGGGTGTATTGAGACTGTACAGGAGGATGTATTGAGACTGTACAGGAGGATGTATTGAGACTGTACAGGAGGGTGTAAACATGGGCATGTAAATCTGTTTGAAAGAGGCATTGTTGATGGTATGATTAACTGGCCTACACAGCATGACACTGGTAGATGCCATATAAGAGGCTTTCAAAAACTCACCCACTATCTTGACTTATCCAACAATGTGATGATTTATAAATAAATATACTCAGGAGTAACTGGTATTTTCTATGTTTTAATAGCGTGAGGCCTTAGACTCAGTTTACAGTAAACCAAAGCAGGATCAGGCATTCCCTAATAATCTCATTCAACTCCCTTTTGTTCATATGTGGAACATATTCGTTCGTTCCCCCTCTACTGGGAACAGTTTTAGCGTGACACGTGTTTTTTTTTCTTCTGTTGTGTGGAGGATGTGTTTTTGGCCTTGGTGTTTGTTTGTTCCTTATCGTGTGTGTGTGTGTGTGTGTGTGTGTTTTAGCTACACACTGTCCATAGGGTGTGTATTTGTCCCTATGACTGTATCGTGGGTATATGTCCACTCTCCCCGTGGCACATGGTTATCTTTCAGGTGTGTGCTTTCACATTGTGTGTGTCAGGTGGAGCTGGAGCTCAGGGCTCAGGTGAGGCTGTTCGGAGAGCTGATGGGTCATCTACCCTGTCACATGGACGGGCACCAACACATCCATGTGCTGCCAGGTATGACGCCATAAAACTACTAGAAAGGTGTGTGTGTGTGTGTGCTCGCGTGTGTGTTCCTATGATCATTGCGTGAAAATTGTTATTGTGAGAGGTCTTTCCCAACAGAGACAAGTGTTGAGTATGAAAGACTGAACCTCAACCATGTCTTCCCTCTGACTGACATATTCTACTCAGGACGTTCTGATGACACCGCAGAATTCCCCTTTTACAAGGTCACTGTCATGACGCACATGAGCCTGGGGTTTACACCACTGATGATGCACTGAATCATGTGGTTTGTTTATATGGGCTGTTAGGTGATCTAATCTAGATGAAGAAATCTTCAACGTCCACTGTTTACAGGACTAGGAGGGGGGAAAAGGCCTCTCCTTTTAGTTTTAAATGACGTTACCACTGTTGATTTTTATCATTTCATTTATTTAACCAGGATATTCCACTTAGTCATTCCTTTTCATTTGAACATGTAGGGCTTTTTACCACGCCATTGTCTTAAGGGCACTGGTGACGCTTGATACTATAATTAGTTAATAGAGCAGTAGTAAATTGTTATAACTCATGGTAAAAATTGTGATTGTCATTTTAATGCTTGACAAATATCTGAATCGCACGTGGCTGCACATCTGATTGTGTGTGTGTGTGTGTGTGTCAGAGGTGTGTGCGGTGTTTGCACAGGTGCTGTCTGACTGTGGGATCTCCTATACGCGTGTTCCAGTGGAGCGTGGTCTACACTCATGTCCCTGGCTGTCCCCTGTCCTCAGAGACTTCTACGCTCAGGTGGAGAGGGACGCGCTGGAATCTGTTCCCGTGTTCAGACGACATGGCATCAGGTAGGAGACGCACTGAGATCCCCGTAGTAGTAGTGAATGTGATGATCATCTCTTCAGGATCCATACTTTGCTCATCCACAGCTCTGTTTACAGTGTATCCTGGTACAGTATTAGAGAGGTGGCAAGTTCCTTGAAGACTAAAGACTTGAAGATGACCTTAAGGCATATAAAGTGATTATTTTCCTCTCAGTTGTCCTGGGAGATTTAAATCGTGCAATGAGAGAAGATTGTGTTTTTTGTTTCTCTCGGGTTGGGTTAAAAGTAAAAAAGAAATTTAAAAAAAAGAAGTGATGAGCTGAAAATGTCAATTTATTCTACCCCCCCCCTCTCCCAGATGGCCTGACGTCTATCTAGGTTTGACCACCATGGGCCACAACATGTCGGTCCCCAACCTCAGACGAGCCTTCAGCCATGCCCTGGAACTAGACCTGGAGGTCTCACTGTCGCCCCCTGGGGGTGGAAGTAAAAACAGGATGAACACCACGGAGCGTCCTGTGCTGACGGCAGAGCTCATGGTGCACCCTGGGTACCCCAGCCACCCCCAGGAGGGCGGGTGTGGGGAGGGGCCGGACGACTTCTCCCAGTCGGCTGACAGGCAGCAGGAGCTGACCACCCTGAAGGACCCGGCCCTACTGGCTTTCTACACCCAGAAGAGAATCCAACTCTGTGCCTTCAGGGACCTCTGAGGCCCCTACACCCCCACGCTCAGGGGTAGGGTAGTTGAATTCCCTAAACTTTTATCTGGTGTTTCATAAATCTCAGTTGAAGAATTCCAGGTTTGAAGATTCACTCGCTGCTTATTCCCAGCTGATTCCCAGACTCCTCCAACTGGGATATCTGAAAAACCAGGGCATTTTGGGGGTCACGTTCCAATATCCACACTTACTGGCACACTATTTAGAATGCATATCCAATACATGGCTTCCAGAGGCTGGTGGGAGGAGCTATAGGAGGACAGGCTCATTGTAATGGCTGGAATAGAACAGGATCCAAAATGTGGTTTCTATATGTTTGATGTGTTCGATACCATTCCGTTAATTCCATTCCAACCATTACAATGAGCCTGTCCTCCTATAGCTCCTCCCACCAGCCTCCTCTTATGGCTTTGTTCTGAGTATTTAGAACACATTTACATGGCTTCATTCTGAGTGGTAAGCTTGTGTAGATATTGGAATAGAGACATAAAATAGAATTGGAATTGTTTCCAAGTCTATGGATCTCCTCTGCTGCTCTTTCATTGGTGCAACCTTACCTCCAAGCGTAGCAGACGGAGTCACTATTTTCTGTGAAGCACAATCCTGTTTTTGAAGGTGTTGATTACAGACTAGGCAGTTGTTTTCCAGTCATCTCTGGTGAGAGAGACCAGCACAAAAAGCACTTTGCTCTCTCTCATCCCAAAGCTAACCTCCAATCAGCAGATCACAGGTAGGCGTCAACAGAAGAGTAACTGCCAAAAGAGCGCGGACCAAAATAGGGTGTGCCTATAGCATATTATATTTTAAACATTTGCATGTAGTCTATCTAGGTCTTGATGTCCTCGTTTTTAAAAGAATAATCCTGTATATTTTTCTTAATTTTGTGTGAAACACTATTTATGTAATAATGTTCTTTTTAGAATATGACAAGGAGCAGAATGTTTAGAAATGCACAACTGAAATAGCTATAATGGCTATATGAATAAATGGAAGGTAATAGAATGCTTAATGCTTGCAGTAAGTATTTTGTTTTGAAATGAGGGTTTACAACGTTTTGAAGCGTTACAGGAAAAGTGGTTACCAAAAGGTGAACCGGGACTCTGTAGTAGCACGTGGTTTATTCCATTTGGATCAACTGACAACGTTTTTTCATTGACTTGGTTGGTCACGAGAAACCCCCAATCGCTTTGAATCACAGTATATGAAAAGTTTTTTTTTCCCAACCAAAAAAGCAATGCAAATCAAGTCAATGCACCCAATATTGATAAACTCAAAGTAACTTCAAACTGAGTCATTGAGCTACACACAAGCCCTGTCCGAGACTTTGGGATTACGCAGAAGCAGCTGAGGGGGAGGCTATCCTACGAAGCTAGCTAGAACTACTCATGTCGCAGACGTCTAGTTGAACACCGAACTCTTCATTGAGACACAATGCTGAAACATCAATCCATGGGCGAGTCGGTGCCACATTTTCATTTGTGTCAAAATCAAAGAAAAGCTATGGTGCAAATTCATCAGGCTATGGTGTGAAGTGCTTTTAGAAGCGCCCTCTTTGTTTATTTTAATGATGTATCGTTAATGCCGTCTTTTGGTGTGCTTATCAATGCACAATCAACTTTTTTTCCAGTCACTATTGTTCAAGTCACAAGCGTCGAGTCTCAAGTGGAGTCCCAAGTACAACCACTGAGGTGTAGTAAGAATTGGAGACTGCGTCCAAGATGTCTGACCGTTGTTTTCAAGGTAAGCTACTCACGTTCGCATATGCCGATTCATGGACATCAATATCCGTGTTGCATCCGGTTTATACTTAGGCAAAAAGGCATGAGGGGGTGTGGTATATGACCAATATACCCCGGCTAAGGGCTATTCTTAAGCATGACGCAACGCGGAGTACCTGGACACAGCCCTTAGCCGTAGTATATTGACCATATACCACAAAACCCCGAGGTACCTTATTGCTATTACAAACTGGTTACCAATGTAAAAATACATGTTTTGTCATACCTGTGGTATACGGTCTGATATACCACGGCTGTCAGCCAATCAGCATTCAGGGCCCGAACCACCCAGTTTATAAAGACCAACATCACTCAGCGTACTGCTTCATGCAAAAACATTGCAGACATTGGATTAATATAACATGTTAATATCTTCAGCTGTGAGTAATGGGGGGGGGGGGGAAATTGGCCTCAGCATCAATTATTTGACTAATTCAATGGATGTTTTGTGCACAAAGGTGATGACTAAAGTGTCTTATTAGGAATTTTCTAATCTGATTTCTCGAGTGATGCAGGAGTTGACTCATAATCCCCAGTCCCTGCAGTTAGATCCGCGGGTTTAGGGTCATTAAATATTATTGTGTGGATGAAGGGCGGGTTGGTGGCGGGTTGAATAAAGAGAAAACAATACCTTAAAAAAAATCAATTATTTTGCCATTTTAAATCTATTGGCTACATTGAGGTTTTTCTTTCATTCTTTTTGGCTATCTAGTATTCATGCGCAAGTCTAACTGTAGGCACGCCAAATAGCCTACAGCCAATCGCCAAATGCTTTAGGGAACGGGCAGAAAAAGTTACTTTTTTATTTATTTTACTAGGCAAGTCAGTTAAGAACAAATTCTTATTTACAATGACGGCCTACACCGGCCAAACCCGGACGACGCTGGGCCAATTGTGCGCCGCCCTATGGGACTCCCAATCACGGCCGGTTGTGATACAGCCTGGAATCGAACCAGGGGGTCTGTAGTGACGCCTCAAGCACTGAGATGCAGTGGCTTAGACCACTGCGCCACTCGGGAGCCCTTAATGTTGATCCACAGAGGCAAAAAGGACAATGTCGGAGTTTAATTAAATAAGAGAAAAGCTGTGAAATGGAGAGTTGAAGATAACGAGAAGGGAGGGCCAGAAAGTCATGTTTGGAAAAGATTTGGTGAAGTGGTAAAAGAGGATGATAGCAGCTCTGTTATGTGTGATGATTGTGAGGCGCTATACAAATTCGACAGTCACAAGACGGGGACTTCAAACAGGCCTATGGCACATCAAGGGAACTGTAGCCTTCTGTTCAGATGGGTTAAATGGAAACATAAATCTGCACACTTGACTGTAGGTCTATAACCTCTCACATTAAGCATTTCTTGCAGTAAAATTATACACCAAATGTAGGCAAAATGTTGACTTGGAAACAGTAGTGGAGAAATATGATTTATTTATTTCAGCATCTTGAAAGAATGTGAATGTGCAGTTAGATACCGTCCGTAGAGGTGCTATCTTTAATCAGCTTCATAAAAACTGATAGTATTTCAACCACATAAAATATGCATCCAAGCTGAACTGAAATCTTATCAGAAACATGTTGGGTCGTTCTAACAGATGTCTATTTCCTTACAACCGGTGAAACTAATGTCATTTGGAAATTTCACAGAAAATCTTTCCGTATTTTTTGTTTTGTTATTGCATTTTCTCCCCGGTCCCTAAACATCTTTGCTTCGCAAAAGAGTCAGAGATTTTTAACATTTAAGTCATTTAGCAGACACTCTTATCCAGAGCGACTTTCAAATTGGTGCATTCAACTTAGGATAGCCAGTGGGACAACCACATCTTGATCACAGTAAGTACACTTCTTCAAACAAGCAGCTGTGAGCGAAGTCGGTGCAATCAGGGACAACTACATCTCGATCACAATAAGTACATTTCTTTAAACAAGTCAGTGCTAGCAGGTGAAATAAGTCAGGTGTTAGTTTAGACAAAAGACAGTGGTAGTAAAGGGGGGTAGAAGGATTACTATTATACTATTCCAGGTATTCCTTAAATAGGTGGGGTTTCAAGTGTCTCCGGAAGGTGGTCAGTGACTCCGCTGTCCTGGCGTCGTGGGGGAGCTTGTTCCACCATTGGGGTGCCAGAGCAGCGAATAGCTTTGACTGGGCTGAGCGGGAACTGTGCTTCCGTAGAGGTAGGGGGGCTAGCAGGCCAGAAGTGGATGAACGTAGTGCCCTCGTTTGGGTGTAGGGTCTGATCAGAGCCTGAAGGTAAGGAGGTGCCGTTCCCCTCACAGCTCCGTAGGCAAGCACCATGGTCTTGTAGTAGATGCGAGCCTCAACTGGAAGCCAGTTGAGTGTGCCGAGGAGCGGGGTGACGTGAGAGAACTTGGGAAGGTTGAACACCAGACGGGCTGCAGCGTTCTGGATAAGTTGTAGGGGTTTAATGGCACAGGCAGGGAGCCCAGCCAACAGCGAGTTGCAGTAATCCAGACAGGAGATGACAAGTGCCTGGATTAGGACCTGTGCCGCTTTCTGTGTAAGGTAGGGTCGTACTCTGCAAATGTTGTAGAGCATGAACCTGCAGGATCGGGTCACCGCTTTGATGTTAGCAGAGAACGACAGGGTGTTGTCCAGGGTCACGCCAAGGTTCTTTGCACTCTGGGAGGAGGTCACAATGGAGTTGTCAACCATGATGGCGAGATCATGGAGCGGGCAGTCCTTCCCCGGGAGGAAGAGCAGCTCCGTCTTGCCGAGGTTCAGCTTGAGGTGGTGATCCGACATCCACACTGATATGTCTGCCAGACATGCAGAGATGACATAGAACCTTACCAAAGTCAACTACACTGAACAAAAATATAAACGCAACATGTAAAATGTTGGTCCCATGTTCCATGTGCTAAAATAAAAGATTCCAGAAATGTTCCATATTCACAAAAAGCTTATTTCTCTCAAATGTTGTGCACAAATGTGTTAGTGAGCATTTCTCCTTTGCCAAGATAATCCATCCACCTGACAGGTGTGGCATATCAAGAAGCTGATTGAACAGCATGATCATTACACAGGTGCAACTTGTGCTGGGGACAATAAAAGGCTACTCTAAAATGTTTTGTCAAACAACACAATGCCGCAGGTGTCTCAAGTTTTTTTAGGTAGTGTGCAATTGGCACGCTGACTGCAGGAATGTCCACCAGAGCTGTTGCCAGATAATTTAATATTAATTTCTCTATCAACGTCGTTTTAGAGAATTTGGCAGTACGTCCAACCCGCCTCACAACCGCAGACCACATGTAACCACGCCAGCCCAGGACCTCCACATCCGGCTTCTTCACCTGCGGGATCATCTGAGACCAGCCAGCCAGACAGCTGATGAAACTGGGTTTGCACAACCGATAGAATTTCCGAACAAACTGTCAGAAACCATCTCAGGGAAGCTCATCTGCGTGCTCGTCGTCAGCTTATGAAACATGGGACCAACCCTTTTTATATGTAGCGTTTTATATTTTTGTTCAGTGTAGATTGGCAGACCAAATAAAAAAGCATCACAGCAGTTGTCCTGAGGCAGATGAACACTTTGCCCTAAACACTGACCACTAACCTTTTGGCGATGTGGGAGCACAAACTTCCCGAAAGACGCACAGTCGACACTGGTGTTGTCTCCAGACCATGGGCGGTGTGTTCAATAGGGCGATATGGGCGACGCACTGCCAAACGGGAAAAGGAAGGGATTTTTTTTCTAATCAATTATATCATGGCAACAGTAGTTCAGTGTTCACGTCTGATCTGCCAGCCACTAAATGTCCAATCAGGCTAAAGTCGTGCTTCAAATGTCCCCGCCCGTTTTGGGGCGATTTCAGTCAGGTTGAAAATCGCCCAGAAGTCTCTCATAGCCTCTAATGTAAAATATTTTTTTTTCAAATTTCTGAGCTTTCAATACATTCTCTATGGGTGTCTGAGGGCTTGCACTTACGCGCTTTCGTCATACGTAACGTAACGTAACCATGAACGGCAGACAGCAACGCTTGGACAGCGACTGGTGTAACCGACATGCACCATCTTTCAGAAAAGATTAAGAAAAATGAGCTGTCAAAGACCCACATTGATAGCTGTTTGAGATTGTCTGCTTTGGTGAGAGTGAATATTGCCACTCAACTGGATGAGGGATACAGGCTAGCTGTCCGCCGCCACAACGATGAGGTTAGCAACAGCAGAGTCGTGAACACTGTCTACGAGAATCGAGACGACCTCATAGAATGTTTTGAAGCCATCCGGACGGGTTCATTGGGTTCATTTGACCAGCCCACCGTACCAGAAGCTACAGAATAAGGACATCGATGCTGTCTTTATCAAACGTGCCCTCGACAGCTTCGCAAGCAGTGTGCAGGCCATAAGGTAAGATAAAGATTAAACAATATCATTCGATCTTTCTCAAAGCAGAGCTTTATTTGAAAATGTATGCATGAAAGGAGACTGCATTTGTGTTTGAAATTACATTATTGTCATTATATATGGCCAGTGGTGTAATCTATCTTATTTTATATACTATGTGTACTGTACAGTGGTGCTCATAAGTGTATGAACACATTCTAAAGCTGACTAAAAAGAGGAATAAAAAAATAAAAAAATCATCTTTTGGAAATTGATCTTAATGACTTAATTAAAAAAGTTGGAAAATCCAACCTTTAAGGACACCAATTTTCTTTTCTTTTTTATTCCTCTTTTTAGTCAACTTTAGCATGGGATCATAAGCTTATGAGCACCACTGTATACTGTGCTGAACATCCAGGCTATGTGAGACACAAAGGCTAACTTAAACACTAAAGACTTTATGCATCCCTGCCCATTTTAAGTGGAACTGAAGTATTTGTACTATACATGGATACATTGCATATACCTGTGCATCACATAGACAACAATACTGTACAAAGCCAACAAACACATTGGTCTGTTTGCCTTCAGGGACTCCTCTCAACAGCAGCTGCAAGAAGCAACAGGAGCCAAAAGACCCAGAACAGCTTTGAGAGAAGAGGAGAAGCAGAGGCTGTCTGAAGAGGTCTGCAACACCATCCTGGATCACACCAAAGAAAGGTTCTCTTTCTCTGGCCACCTTGTGAGTGCTACCTTACTGCAAGCAGACATGTTTGAAAGGTACTGCCATTCAAAAAAATAAAAAATCTGTTCATTTTTACAAATCTATACAATTGGCCAGAATATGGTTGTTCATATTTACAAATCTATACAATTGGCCAGAATATGGTTGTTCATTTTTACAAAGCCATACATATTGTTTATGCAGTGTTGAGGAATGTGAAAGAACACCCTTGATTATTTTTACTGTGATAACTTATTTTGCTTTTGTAAGCCAACACTTTTGAGATCAGTCAATAAATGCTTCTGGTATTGACTTATATGCTGCCCCTGTCTTCATGTTGTTGCTGGACATATCTTTTTAAAAATGTGTGTAGGTCACCTAAATCATCAGAAAAATTGCCCCTCCTGAGAATTTTTTCAGGAGCCGCCACTGCTCCAGACCCCCCCCCCCCCCCCCAGCAGTGACACAACTTCCGTGACACACCCAGGAACATTTTGCGGCGCAGTCATTTTCTCTCCAAACACGGGAAAGGGTCAGAGCACACCCTCTCCTCTCCAGGCTCCAAAGAGAGCTGTCATCATCAATTCAGTGTCAGTCGGAGTGAAAAAACCTCCTCCACCCCATCATAGGGCAGACACCATAGGAACAGCAGAGGAGCAGGAAGGAGACAGTTCGGCCTCCAACACTGCGTCATCACCAGGGCCTGACTGGTAGGCTAAACTTGACCCCGCCCTTATAAATCAAATATTACTTATCACGTTATTCACTTAGCCTAACACAGAGATGAGAAGTGTTTTATGTAAACCAAAAGGAGCCATACCTAACCGCCCTAGTGCCATAGCCTACACACACTGCAACAAGCTCTGTCCGTTGTGCTGACAGCGCAGCGGAGATAGATTTTTTTTATTTTTTTTTACGCCAATGTAATGATGTCATGTCATAGTGTTGTGAGGACAGAGGAAGAGTTAAGAGATGAGTGGTTTGGGGCCATGAAGTCTACATTCCATTATGTCAAGGTAGATTAGTGATGTTTAGGATAGCATGAGTGATGTTTAGGATACTGACTTGGGGTAAAGGGTGATGAACATCAAAGACAGGGAGTGCCCATGGAGACTTACCAGATGTATGCCAGGAAGAGGGTAATAGAAGGTATATAAGGTAGAGTGTTTCCTTTGTTCAAGAGTTCAACTGACGAAGGGCAAAGCCATGTCCGTTGGTTAGATGAACCCACGAGCTCGTGATTCAATAAATACTATGAAATCTCCACAGAATGTCTAAGTATATCCTTGCATCCTTGATTCTTTGATACCTGAGAAACTCATCATAATAGGGGGGTTGCAGGATAGGGTGGTCTGTCTGCGCCGCGCGCTATCACTTTGGAGTGCCGCCTGCCAGTAGAACGCTCGTTGCGTCTTCATCTCATAATAATGAAAGTAGTGCGACGTTACAGCTAGCTATCTTTAGACAAATAGCCAGCAGCCACTAAAACTAAGCCTAAGTGAAATATGAAAAGAATCAATGTAAGGTAGCCTATTGTTGTTCTGGGAAAGATGCCTCCGTAGTTGATTTCTAAACTGTATTTTATATAATATAAACTCTATACTATACTCTGTTTTTGTCAGGGCAGGCAAGCAGCATATTTTTTTTCTAATCCGGGTTTGCAAATGATCTGAACTCACTAACTGTAAGTCGCTCTGGATAAGAGCGTCTGCTAAATGACTAAAATGTAAAATGTAAGTGCTTTCTGGTTCTGAAGCACAGATTAGATGTTTTTGAGACAATCATTTAGTGCAATACCGTAGACCGATTTTTTTTAAAATTAGAAACCAGATCAAATAGGCAAAGTTCTATACACTCAGTGGCCAGTTTATTATGTACACCCATATTGTACTGTAGTGGGGTAATATTTTTGACTTGTATATTATGATATTATAAATACCTCACATGTGACTAGTAATGATACTAAGCAATTAGCCTATTAAAATGTTTATCTGACTCCGTAAAGATAATTTAGCAATATGCAAGAACACTATGGTTGAGTTACAGTAATAGGCAATGGAGAAATGTCTGAGAATGGAATTGTAAATACAAGTGTATTTAATTACTTTGTAAAATGAATGGATTCACATACAAGGCATAAAGCTTAAGTTACAAAGCATTAACAAGCATTAGAAGGCATTGTTCCAAGCATATACACTACCGGTCAAAAGTTTGGACACGCCTACTCATTCAAGGGTTTTTCTTTATTTTGACAATTTTTTACATTGTAGAATAATAGTGAAGACATCACAACTATGAAATAACACATATGGAATCATGTAGTAACCAAAAAAGTGTTAAACAAATCAAAATATATTTTATATTTGAGATTCTTCAAATACCAACCCTTTACCTTGACAGCTTTGCACACTCTTGGAATTCTCTCAACCAGCTTCACCTGGAATGCTTTTCCAACAGTCTTGAAGGAGTTCCCATATATGCTGAGCACTATTTGGCTGCATTTCCTTCACTCTGCGGTCCGATTCTTCCCAAACCATCTCAATTTGGTTGAGGTTGTGGAGGCCAGGTCATATGATGCAGCACTCCATCACTCTCCATCTTGGTAAAATAACCCTTACACAGCCTGGAGGTGTGTTGGGTCATTGTCCTGTTGAAAAATAAATGATAGTCCCACTAAGCCCAAACCAGATGGGATGGTGTATCGCTGCAGAATGCTGTGGTAGCCATGCTGGTTAAGTGTGCCTTGAATTCTAAATAAATCACCAGCAAAGCACCCCCAGACCATAACACCTCCTCCTCCATGCTTTACGGTGGGAAATACACATGCAGAGATCATCCGTTCACCCACACCGCATCTCACTAAGATACATTTGGACTCCAGACCAATGGACAAATTCCAACTGGTCTAATGTCCATTGCTTGTGTTTCTTGGCCCAAGCAAGTCTTTGGTTTCTTTGCAGCAATACGACCATGAAGGCCTGATTCACACAGTCTCCTCTGAACAGTTGATGTTGAGATGTGTCTGTTACTTGAACTCTGTGAAGCATTTATTTGGGCTGCAATTTCTGTGGCTGGCAACTCTAATGAACTTATCCTCTGCAGCAGAGGTAACTCTGTGTATTCCATTCCTGTGGCGGTCCTCATGAGAGCCAGTTTCATTATAGTGCTTGATGGTTTTTGCGACTGCACTTGAAGAAACTTTCAAAGTTCTTGAAATGTTACGTATTGACTGACCTTCATGTCTTAAAGTAATGTCGTTTCTCTTTGCTTATTTGAGCTGTTCTTGCCATAATATGGACTTTGAATATGGTCTTTTACCAAATAGGGCTATTTTCTGTATACCACCCCTACCTTGTCACAACACAACTGATTGGTTCAAACGCATTAAGAAGGAAAGAAATTCCACAAATTAACTTTTAAGAAGGCACACCTGTTAATTAAAATGCATTCCAGGTGACTACCTCATGAAGCTGGTTGAGAGAATGCCAAGAGTGTGCAAATCTGTCAACAAGGCAAAGGGTGGCTATTTGAAGAATCTCAAATATAAAATATATTTTGATTTGTTTAACACTTTTTATAGTTTTGATGTCTTCACTATTATTCTACAATGTAGAAAATAGTAAAAATAAAGAAAAACCGTTGAATGAGTAGGTGTTCTAAAACTTTTGACCGGTAGTGTAAATCCTAAGGTTAACTTAAAAGACAAAGCATGAAGAAAGGGATGCGTACTATGCCAGAGTCCTACAAGCCTAGGAAATTACAATTGATCATACATCTTCCTCCATGGACTGGATACAGGATAAGAGAGAGAGAGCAAAGGCATTTCATTCAATTTATAACATATGAAGGTGTAACCTTTCAACCCAAAACCAACCAACAATTGACCAATCAAATGAGACCAATCAAATGAGACCAAGTCTACGGTAACCTAAACACTCCCAGGCCCAGTCTCCACAGGTGTCACGGCATCTAAAGGCTTTTGTGTGGGATGAGACCAATGTAAATAAGACAGAGTTCCTGAGAAGACAATAAAAACCCTTCGCATAATAGAGTAATTCAGAGTTCACCCTGTACAGACACAAGTTACCACAGAAATCATACATCCATATAGATAGTATCTGAGTTATTGTCACGCCCTGACTCTGGGGACTCTTATTTGTTGAGTCAGGGTGTGCATTTTCTATGTGGTGTAGGTCTATGTTGTAAGTCTAGTATGTCTAGATCTATGTTGGCCGGTGTGGTTCCCAATCAGAGGCAGCTGTCGCTCGTTGTCTCTGATTGGGGACCATACTTAGGCAGCCTATTGGCACTAGTGGGTTGTGGGATCTTGTTCTGTATAAGGTTTGTTTGTGTGTTACCTTAGGACTTCACGTGTCGTTAGTTTATTGTTTTGTCGTGTGTTTATTCGTGTTAATAAACATGTGCATATCACGCTGCGCCTTGGTCTGACCCGTTCATCAGCGAGCGTGACAGTTATCCTCAGTGAACAAGTTTCAGATACCAAACATGGATACTATAGCATTATTCTGTCACTATACTCAATCCTCTGTAGCTCAGCTGGTAGAGCACGGCGCTTGTAACGCCAGGGTAGTGGGTTCGATCCCCGGGACCACCCATACGTAAAAAAAAAATTTATGGATAAAAGCGTCTGCTAAATGGCATATTATTATTATTATAACAGAGAGCTACATTTTGGCCCCTCAGAGGGGGAAAGGCTGACTAGTCCTTGGGTATTGTCCTTTGTGCATTCCTTGTGTTCCTGGACCATTTGCCATGCAACTCCAGGTAACAGAGAGCACATAAATTAGGGCCGAGCCTACAATACCAGGTCAGACCCCCTTTTGCCTCCAAAACAGCCTGAATTCTTTGGGGCATGGAAACATTGCGCAATTGGTATCAAGGGACCTAACGTGTGCCAGGAAAACATTCACCACACCACAACCACCAGCCTGTACCGTTGACACCAGGCAGGATGGGGCCATGGATTTTGCTTACGCCAAATCCTGACTCTGACATCATCATGACGCAACAGGAACCAGGATTTGTTGGACCAGGCAATGTTTTTCCACTCCTCAATTGTCCAGTGTTGGTGATCGAGTGCCCACTGGAGCCGTTTTTAGGTGATAGGAGTGGAACCCGGTGTGGTCGTCTGCTGCAATAGCCCATCCGTGCGTTCCGATCAGTGGAGGCTGGTGGGAGGAGCTATAGGAGGACAGGCTCATTGTAATGGCTGGAATGGAATCAATGAAACATTCAAACGTGGTTTCCTAATGTTTGATGTGTTTGATACTGTTCCAATGATTCCATTCCAGAAATTACAATGAGCCCGTCCTCCTATAGCTCCTCCCACCAGCCTCCTCTGATTCTGAGATGCCGTTCTGCACACCACTGTTGTACTGCGCCATTATTCGAGAGTGCTCTTCTCGGCCATTGATGGCCTGATAAATCCATCTAATTGTGTTGAGTTTGCGGCATATTTCAGAGATAAGATAACTAACATTAGGCTGGGTATAAGTCAAGCAAGACCTGATGAGAAGTTTGATGAAATGGTCCCTAGCCTACCACGCAAAAACACTATGGATTTATTTTCCCTGGTTGACACAGACATGCTAAGGAAAGTGATTTCACAACTTAACCCTTCTACCTGCCTTCTCAATCTTATCCCCCACCAACTTCTTCAAAACAGTTTTTAATTGCATATCTGAAGAAGTGCAAGCTATTGTTAATCACTCCCTGTTTACAGGCACTTTCCCCACTGCACTAAACACTGCTATGGTGAAACCCCTTCTGAAGAAAAGGAATCTAGATTCTTCAGCTTTTAGCAATTTTCGGCCAATCTCCAACCTTCCATTCTTAAGCAATTGGTTTTCAAACAGCTCAATTATTTTTTAAGTGGCAACTGTATTGTTTGAAAAATTCCAATCTGGTTTTCGTGCCCACCACAGCACACAGACAGCCTTAGTTCAAGTGGTCAATTATCTTAGCGCCAACACAGATCCCAAACAGCTCTCTGTCCTTGTACTCTTGGATTTAAGTGCTGCATTCGACACTGTTGACCATGATGTCCTTCTGGACAGACTGGAGAGGCGGGTTGGCCTCTGTTGACCATGATGTCCTTCTGGACAGACTGGAGAGGTGGGTTGGCCTCTGTTGACCATGATGTCCTTCTGGACAGACTGGAGAGGTGGGTTGGCCTCTGTTGACCATGATGTCCTTCTGGACAGACAGGAGAGGTGGGTTGGCCTCTGTTGACCATGATGTCCTTCTGGACAGACTGGAGAGGTGGGTTGGCCTCTGTTGACCATGATGTCCTTCTGGACAGACTGGAGAGGTGGGTTGGCCTCTCCGGTCAAGTTCTAAATTGGGTTAGGACCTATTTAAAATTGGGTTAGGACCTATTTAACCAGTCAAGAGTGTTTTGTCACCCTTGGTGATCATAATTCAGAGAAAATATATTTCACGTGGCGTTCCACAAGGTTCAATTTTGGCTCCGGTACTTTTCAGTTTATATATGTTACCCCTTGGCAGCATTATCAAAAAGAACAGCATTCATTTCCCCTGCTACGCAGACGATACACAACTTTACATTTCTGTGTCACCAGAGGATTTTAGCTCCACAGATAAATTATTATTTATTTTTAGTCATTTAGCAGACGCTCTTATCCAGAGCGACTTACAGTTAGTGAGTGCATACATTTTCATACTGGCCCCCCGTGGGAAACGAACCCACAACCCTGGTGTTGCAAACGCCATGCTCTACCAACTGAGCTACAGGGGACTATTATTATTAGAGTGTATTAGTGATTGAAATACTTGGATGGCTCACAACTTCCTCCAGCTAAATCAAGACAAGACTGAGGTACTTATTGTTGGAGCCAAAGCACAGAGAGAGAATCTGGCCGCACATTTTAATTCACAGGCAATAAAGGTAAAACACCAGGTAAAAAAACCTAGGTGTTATTTTAGATTCTGAACTCAATTTCGAATCACACATCAGGAATGTGACCAAAATAGCTTTTTACCACCTGAGGAACATTGCCAAAGTGCGGCCGTTTCTCTCTCAGGCTGATACAGAGAGACTCATCCATGCTTTTATTTCAAGCAGGCTTGACTACTGTAATGCTCTCCTGTCTGGTCTACCCAAGAAAGCCGTTGGTCAACTGCAAAACATACAGAATGCTGCAGCACGGGTACTGACCAAGACCAGATGGAGAGCACACATTACATCGGTTTTAAGGTCTCTGCACTGGCTGCCTGTGAGTTTTAGAATTCATTTTAAGATTCTTCTATTGGTTTTTAAATCAATCCACAATTGTGCAGCCCAATACATGTCAGACATGCTTTTAAGTTATGTACCCAGTAGGTCCCTCAGGGCCTCTGGCACTGGCCTTTTAACTATCCCAAAGCCTTGGACCAAGAGGCATGGAGAGGCAGTCTTTAGTTATTACTATGCCCCCAGCCTCTGGAATAGCCTGCCAGAGAACCTGAGAGGGGCTGGAACTGTGGCCATTTTTAAAAGAGATCTTAAAACACAGATGTTTAGCGTTGCTTTTCCTCAGGGAGCTTTTTAGTCATCCAGTTTTATTGTTATTCTTTTGTTTTTTATCCACTGAGATGCTGGAACCGGCGCGCCTGGCACCGACGATCATACCACGCTCAAAGTCGCTCAGGTCACTCGTTTTGCCCATTCTAATGTTCAATCGAACAGTAACTGAAAGCCTCGATGCCTGTCTGCCTGCTTTATATAGCAAGCCACGGCCACGTGACTCACTGTCTGTAGGAGCGAACCATTTCCGTGAACGGGGTTGTGTACCTAAAACTGCCCACTGAATGTATATACAATTCAAATGGTAGGCTAAATGGTAAGCTATATTATTAAAATACATATGAAACATATGTATTTGTCCCATTCAGTTTCACACTTGTGACCCCCCCCAAAAAATCTTCTCACATTTTTTAAACCACTGCGCTAGCTCACCTGACCTGTTGATGGACAGTTTGCTGGTCCAATCAGAGGGCAGAGTGTGCATTTTGCTAGCCAATCTGTTGCAAGTCGATGCTGCGGCTCTGGTCTGGCTGCTGTCTCTGGCTACTGTATCTGGCTACTGTCTCTGGCTACTGTCTCTGGCTACTGTCTCTGGCTGCGTGGAGAGTAATCCATGGAAACTCTGCCACAAAATGAGACAAAACCTGGCCAGGTAATTTCAAGTCATCAGTCTCAAATCAAAGTTGAGTCCTGAGTCTTGAGGGTCTAAGTCTCAAGGGTGGATGGGTGGGCGTATAAAGCTTGAATGTTTGAATCTCATCACGGACAACTTTAGCATTTTAGCAACTTTGCAACTACTTTTTAGCTACTTTGCATGTTAGCTTACCCTTCTTGTAAACCTTTAACCTATCTCCTAACCCTAACCTTAACACCTAGCCTAGCTAACGTTAGCCACCTAGCTAACGTTAGCTTTAGCCACCAAGTTAACATTAGCCACAACAAATTGGAATTTGTAACATATCATACGTTTAGCAAATTTGTAATAAATTAGTGGATTAGGCTATTTCAGCCACACCCATTGCTGACAGGTGTATAAAATCGAGCACACAACCGTGCAATCTCCATAGACAAACATTGGCAGTAGAATGGCCTTACTGAAGAGCTCAGTGACTTTCAACGTGGCACCGTCATCGGATGCCACCTTTCCAACAAGTCAGTTTGTGAACTTTTTGCCCTGCTAGAGCTGCCCTGGTCAACTGTAAGTGCTGTTATTCTGAAGTGGAAACGTCTAGGAGCAACAACGGCTCAGCCGCAAAGTGGTAGGCCACACAAGCTCACAGAACGGGATCACCGAGTGCTGAAGCGCGTAGGGCGTAAAAATCGTCTGTCCTCGGTTGCAACACTCACTACGGAGTTCCAAACTGCCTCTGGAAGCAACGTCAGCACAATAACTGTTCGTCGGGAGCTTCATGGAATGGTGTTCCATGGCCGAGCAGCCGCACACAAGCCTAAGATCACCACGCGCAATGCCAAGCGTCGGCTGGAGTGGTGTAAAGTTCGCCGCCATTGGACTCTGGAGCAGTGGAAACGCGTTCTCTGGAGTGATGAATCACGTTTCACCATCTGGGAGTCCGACGGACGAATCTGGGTTTGGCGGATGCCAGGAGAACGCTACCTGCCCAAATACATAGTGCCAACTGTAAAGTTTGGTGGAGGAGGAATAATGGTCTGGGGCTGTTTTTCATGGTTCGGGCTAGGCCCCTTAGTTCCAGTGAAGGGAAATCTTAACGCTACAGCATACAATGATGTTCTAGACGATTCTGTGGTTCCAACTTTGTGGCAACAGTTTGGGGGAAGGCCCTTTCCTGTTTCAGCATGACAATGCCCCCATGCACAAAGCGAGGTCCATACAGAAATGGTTTGTCGAGATCGGTGTGGAAGAACTTGGCTGGCCTACACAGAGCCCCGACCTCAACTCTATCGAACACCTTTGGGATTAATTGGAACGCCGACAGTGAGCCAGGCCTAATCGCCCAACATCAGTACCCGACCTCACTAATGGCCTCCTGTAGCTCAGTTGGTAGAGCATGGCGCTTGCAACACCAGGGTTGTGGGTTCGTTTCCCACGGGGGGCCAGTATGGAAAACGTATGCACTCACTAACTGTAAATGCTCTTGTGGCTGAATGGAAGCAAGTTCCTGCAGCAATGTTCCAACATCTAGTGGAAAGCCTTTCCCAGAAGAGTGGAGGCTGTTATAGCAGCAAAGGGGGGACCAACTCCATATTAATGCCCATGATTTTGGAATGAGATGTTTGATGAGCAGGTGTCCACATATTTTTGGCCATGTAGAGTATCATACACATTTGTATTCGTAACATATCATACGAAATGGATGGACATCCACAAATTAATACATACCATGTGAAACGTAACAGATCATACTAACTGGAGTGTCCTGGATTTACATTTGCTCTGTTACATCTAGTCCAGGTTTCTACTTAAACCTGCTTTGTAGGATACCACTCGGAGAGAGGTAAGCCCCTGCTTTTCAAATGGCACTATGGACAACTACTATTCCCTAGTTAGAGCCCATTGGTCTCTGGTCAAAAGTAGTTAACTTCATACGGAATTCATTTGGGATGCTAACTTTTTTATGTGGGTGGGAAAGTAGGCCACAGTGAGAAGCAGGCAGGGCTATAGTCCAGCTGTATTCTCCTAGGTTACGCAGTTGTGGCCAATCACCCTGCAGGTGTTTCAGGAAGTCATCTACCATAAACATTAGGGGTGTAACGATTCGTTTTAACAACGATTCGATTTGTATCACGATTCGTGGTTGTCGATACGATTCAAGGACGATATTGGTTCATTTAGAACGATACGATCCGAAACGATTCAGTGACTTGAAATCGATTCAGTAACCTTTTAGCCAAAAATTCAACCAGTGTGACTGAAATAAATACCTGGATACTGGACAGTGCAGGTGAAGTTTCCTAGATTCCTGTTTCTTGTAAGGACCGCAATGGTGGCTTGATAATTTCTCGCTCGTCGGCTTCTCCTCTGTCGTCCGCCATGCTATGTTTTGTTGTCTTTGCGCCGCTGCTGGCGCGGGGCGATGACGTCACGGATAGGCAGACTGAATCGAGTAATGTTTAAAGCCTTTATCATTAAAAGTGCTAAGAAAAAACATCCATATAAAGTCTGACGTGCTTAAATCCAATGGGTTATTTCCTAGTATCGATACAATCGATTTATTACATTTTAAAACGATGTTAGATTGATATATGTTGTCCAAAAGGCCAACTCGCCGAGCACAGATCGATGTAGTTGGATCATAGGAATATAAATCGATACATCGATGTAGTAGATGGATCATTACACCCCTAATAAACATTCTTCTTCCCCTAATCAAGGGACAATCGATAGACATCGGATCATTGCTGAAAAGTTTCACCTAGTATTTTATGGAGGACTAAAAGTGCCACAATTAAATAAATAAATACACCATTAAATAATTACTTAAATGTGTCATTAATTAATTAAAATTAGAATTAAATACATAAATGTGTTATTAAATGTGTCATTAATTAATTCAAATACCGATTCATTTTATGTAAAATACATATATAATAATTTCACTATTTACATTTACATTTCATGGTCCTGCGTTGGAGTGCTTCCTGAATTACTTAAAACTGTCAAACTGACCCATCAAAAGTTGGTAGGCGGAACCTAACGCCTGATTGGTTACCCTCTGCATCAAGCCAAGACAAATCAATTCCGGATAATGTCAGCAGGTCCTGCTTCTACATCCTCTGCTAAGTTTAAAATGTCTCTAACCAACTCCCTGGAAAGTTCACGGAGATCCTCCATTGTCTCTATCCAGGTTGGCCTACTCTACTTCAGACCAAAGCAATGGATCAGACTAGATTCGCGTTAGCCCCGCCCACTGACTTTGATGGGTCAGTTTGACAGTTTGAAGTAATTCATGAATCACTGCAATGCAGGATCATGAAATGTAAATGTAAATAGTGAAATAATTATATATGTATTTTACATAAAATGAATCGGTATTTGAATTAATTAATGATACATTTAATTACACATTTATGTATTTAATTCTAATTTTAATTAATTAATGACACATTTAAGTAATTATTTAATGGTGTATTTATTTATTTAATTGTGGCACTTTTAGTCCTCCATAGTATTTGGCTCAGGTTTGTGTTTGTTTAAAATGTTAAATGTGGAAGCTGAGCTGGGTGGTGTCATATGGAGTTGCGAGTATGGCGCTCTCTAATGGAAGGTTGTTGCTACACACCAAATAACATATGAACAACACCACACTTCTTAACGTTTGCCTCTTTAGGCCACCGATGTTAATGTAAGCTTCAACTTTGTGCTATGTCCATTGTTTCCGGATTTGAAATAGACAGACCGTACTATTATGGAGATTTCACTTGTAATCTATAGCAGAATACCTTTGCGCGGTGTCATTCTTACCTCAAACTTTCTGCTTCACGTCTATAAATATAAATAAATTGGTAATTTAGCAGACGCTCTTATCCAGAGCGACTTACAGGAGCAATTAGGGTTAAGTGCCTTGCTCAAGGGCACATCGACAGATTTTTCACCTAGTCGGCTCGGGGATTAGAACCAGCGACCTTTCGGTTACTGGTACAACGCTCTTAACCACTAAGCTACCTGAATACCAACATATTCACTCAGACTGGAGACTCGTTATCTGTTGCGGAATCCCTTTGAAATGGAGTCACTCTTACCTTTCCCTACAGTATATCCTGGCAGGGACTGCAGTTGAAAATTAGCCGGCTGGCTAAAACTGGCACTTTTACAGTAATGTTGATCATGTGCACTGTCCCTGTAAAACTACATTTAATAAAGTAATCCCACTCCCAAAGCATTAATTCACCCAGACACAGGAACAAGCTCACAGCACCCAGACAATGAGACCAAATGGTTAGCCATCTTTATTATGAAACGTTGGACCGAGTCACACGGCTCCAGTCCCTGTCCTGTTTACACCCTACTGGCAGACAGTTAGCCCTCTCACAGCTCGATATAAGGTGCCTGTTTATATAGGATCACCGTCTCTGTGCGTTAACCCAGTCTGTGTTCCAAATGGCACCTTATTCCATACATAGTGCACTACTTATGACCAGGGCACATAGGGTTCTGTATAGCACTATGTAGGGAATAGGGTGCCATTTTAGATTCCCCCTCAGTCTTTAGACTCCCCTGGCGTTGCCCCCCCGACCAGGCCTGACAGTTCACTAAGTCCCTTTGGGGGGGGGGGGGGGGGCTGTTCTGTTCCAGTGGATATATCGGCCACTGATTTGTATATATTTACGTTAGTCTCTCGTGATATGAGATTTGGTTTGCAGTGCTAAGATTATTTTCTATGTAGAGAGAGAAAGGCAGCGGGGTTCTAATGTGTGTGGCTGGAGAGTAAACCTAAAGCCAATTTAAGCTTGATCTGAAAATGTGGTCGGAGGCGTCGTACGGACGGTGTGACGTAAATTAGCGGAGCCTCCGGAGGCACGCAGAGGCCAAATTGAGCTCCATACCCCATCACCGTGCGCCGCCCAAATGTTGTAAGAGTGCGGAGGGCTCCGTATAGCTCCGCATTGACATGATTGGTTGATAGAAGGTGGGGGTTGGATGGTCCTGTATAAACACAAATTCACTTCATGGACAACTTTCTTTACAACAGCTCTGCGCTGCTCCGCGGACCGCAAGAAGTATACGTACCCTGACTTCAGAGGCCGTATCGCAGTAAATGCTGTGCGGCCACTGCAGACTTCGGACTGACCGCGCAGAGCGTTTCAGTAAACAGAATGTACGGCGTCTGTACTATTCTTACCTCCCACTGTCTTGAGACGACAACTGCTATCTAATGTGTCTAGGGGAGGAGTTAGAACTCAGGACATGCAGAATGGTAGGAACTGTAGAACCAGTGGGTGGGGTATACAACCGCGCTATAACACAGAGGCAGATTTGACAATGGCACTTATGCCTATAACGCAAAAAAAAACTAAAATCAGAAGGAAGTCTCAGAACGTCTAATGCAAAGAGGGGCATCCTCAAACATTTTGGACCGGCGAAGGGGAGTGTGAAAGATTAATTATCTCCCAGTCAATTACACTTGTAATTCATGACAATACTGGCGTATTATCAGTGGCCATTTTCTGTCTGTCTGCTCAGTGGGCTGGCTCCAAGCTGAGGGGAAGGACAACTGGGAGAGGGCTTGTTCCACAGAATACAGTGCAACTCCAGAAGCAGAGAAGTCAAAGGGAAAATAGTTAAGGACACACTTCCAGGGCCTAGCTAGCTGTGAGAGAAAGGGTTGTCTTATTTTTTTCTTTGTTTTTAGTAAGACATTTCATTTAGGGCTGCGACAGAACAAGATGAGACTAGAGAACAGAACAAAGAAAATAAAGGATAACCACAACTTTTCCTTGTCAGAAAAACCTTCCAGAAGTTAGGAGAAAGATCTATGATACTCGAGCAGTGATTTGTAGTTCTCTCTTTTTTTTCTTTTCTTTTTTTTTACAAACAGCAAAACATCTGATTTTTTTCATTTCACATTTCCTTCTACTTTTTCCCCCTCCGTAGTTCTCCATATTTAACATGGATGTTCTAACCATTTATTTTTTCCTGTCTTTTTCATTTTTCATATTTTAATTTAAGAAAATAGTAGAAAGTTAGTAACGACCTCGAGCTATAGCCAGGAGGAGGAGACAACCAGTCTGATCCAAAGTCCTGCGTAGAGGGGAGGCTGCAGCCACACTGAGGAGCTCTTGGGCTGCTAGGATGACGTGTGTGAGGGAAGAATGGAGGAGAGGGTGTGTGGTGAGATGGGGAGGAGAGAGAGAGAGGGGGAAGGTACAGAGAGAAGCGAGGAGGAGGAGACGTTCGGTTGGGGAGAGGAGAGGAGAGGGCTACACACTGGTCAGGTGATCAGTCCATTGGTCTCTTTTCTCCGTGTTTCTTTGTAAACTCCTCTGCGTTCTTAAAGAATTTTTTCCGGTCCTTTGAGTATTCTTCTGCTAGGTCCGCCCTCAGGGGGTGCTCTGGCTGGGGGTCGTTCACCAACGCAATCAGGGACTGAATTACTGCAGAATAGACAAACAGCCAGTCATGACATTGCAGAAACTGAATCAGTGCAGAATGAACAGATTTTATTTTTGACCACAGAAGCAATTACTACATCTTCAACACAAAGTTAGCACACAATTAACTGATACACAAACGAAAGTCAGTCATGACATTGAACTAGAATACTTGACTGATTGTGTTCTCTTGTGCAAAGTTGCTTTTTTCTTTTCACTTCAGTCATCTGCTCATGTTCTACTGTCCAGTGTCTGGGTATCATGCCAGTGTGAGGGTATCATGCCAGGCTATCATGCCAGTGTGAGGGTATCATGCCAGGCTATCATACCAGTGTGAGGGTATCATGCCAGGCTATCATGCCATTGTATCATACCAGTGTGAGGGTATCATGCCAGTGTATCGTGTCAGGGTATCATGTCAGTATTGCAGAATAATTTACATTCTATGTAAATTATAGAGATTTCAGTCTGACTAGACATGTATGATCAACTCAACTTTCAGGAAAATCCAGCACTATTAGATTTGTGTAAAAGTTCAAGCTAATGTTTCAGTGCTCCAACCAGAGAGTGCCTATGGGGAAGCCGAGGCTCATCCACTGTGGTCAGTTTTAGTGGCTTGCTCCCAGGAGTGCTATAGAACTGCTGTGTGTGTGTGTGTTTGAGACCCACCTTGGTCAGTTTTGGTGGCTGGTTTCCAGTTCTCTGCGCTGATGACGGGCAGACACACCTGTCCCTTCTCGTCGATGTTGGGGTGATAGATCTTCGTCTTAAACGTGATCTTGGGGGGCTTGAAGGGGTACTCGGCGGGGAAGATTAATTCGATCCTGAAAGCTCCCTTGTCATAGGGAGCGTTGTCCTATAGAGGAATAATGTGTAGACAATCAACCGTGGTTAGTTAGTGCAACAATGACCATATCCAAGGAGCAACCCGTATGTTAGGACATTTAATTCATGTAATAGTCCTTCTAGAACCAGAACAGAGACTTATGTGAATGTAATCGCCTTCATGAGAGAATTGTGAAGCCATGAATCAAATGATGATGGGAATAAAACCACTTACAGGGACAATAAGACCTTGCCAGGTCAGTATGTTGGATTCATCCACTTGAATGTTTCGGAAGTTTTTCATTCCAGACTTACGAATCTCTTCAAGTTCCTGAAAGAGAGGAGAGAGAGAAACATCATGACATGTTAAGACAGACGATTGTGTGCTTCTCATGTTACTGTCTGGACAGACAACATATTAATAATGAATGTTTTGTTTGGTCCACAGAATTCAGTTAGCTAGCTAGCAGCTGCGTCTGTATTAGATATAGACAATTAAAAAAACGTTTCAGTTTAGGTTTTGTTTACTGCTGCAAACCGAGATGACCTCATGAAATAATTGACTCATGTCATGGTGCAGTTTTACATTTACATTTTAGTCATTTAGCAGACGCTCTTATCCAGGGCGACTTACAGTTAGTGAGTGCATACATATATATTTTTAAAGTACTGGTCCCCCGTGGGAATCGAACCCACAACCCTGGCGTTGCAAGCGCCATGCTCTACCAACTGAGCTACACTGACGTCTTCTATCTTGATAGCACCATAGCTGGCTATCTAGCTAGATATCCAACTGGAGTGGTACCCAGACGGTGACAAAACCAAGATTATTGCATTTCCTTGGCAATTTATTTTATGCTTACTGTTTGCTAGTTAGCCAATTAGCTAGCTACCGAAGCTCTGGCTAAATCGCGTGGATGAACAGGGTAACTTGAATAAATTGACTCATGTCATGGTGCAGTTTAGGACGATAATAAGATAGTGACTGAGTTGTACTAAATAATGACCAAGCTCTTGATAGCCCATTCTAGCAAACCCTTTAAACATTGGGACAGTGAGGTTGTGTTTCGTGTGAGTCACAAAATAAGCGAAACATCCTTTCCAATGTAGCTGGGCAATTTTGGTAGCTACTAGCTAGCTAACCTAAAGTAGGAAACAGCAAAGACAGCTCTGTAACGGAAATAGCTAACTTAACTACACTACTAGCCATCGCAAGGTTGTGATAAACATACATTGATCGGTGTCAATGTAGTTTTTAACCTTTTAAACATTGGGACAATGAGGTTGTGCATCGTGTGAGTCACACAGTAAGCGAAACATACTTTCCCCATTTAGTTAGTTGGGCTATTTGGGTAACTCCTAGCTAACCTAAAGTAGCCATACAAAAACAGCGAAGACAGCTCTGTAACGGAAATAGCTAACTAGCGAGCTACGCTACTAGCCATCTCAAGGTTGTGATACACAGAAATTGATCGGTGTCAATGTTGTTTGTACAGTTTCGGAGACTGATGTCATTACTAAGTATGAGCAAGCAACGTCGCAGACTAGCTTCCCTGCTGATCCCCAGAACCCGGTCTCTCAATCTTATCTCTGGCCCTGCCGGTGCTTCCCCTGCTGATCCCCAGAACCCGGTCTCTCAATCTTATCTCTGGCCCTGCCGGTGCTTCCCCTGCTGATCCCCAGAACCCGGTCTCTCAATCTTATCTCTGGCCCTGCCGGTGCTTCCCTGCTGATCCCCAGAACCCGGTCTCTCAATCTTATCTCTGGCCCTGCCGGTGCTTCCCCTGCTGATCCCCAGAACCCGGTCTCTCAATCTTATCTCTGGCCCTGCCGGTGCTTCCCCTGCTGATCCCCAGAACCCGGTCTCTCAATCTTATCTCTGGCCCTGCTGGTGCTTCCCTAACCTGTTTTAAGCTTGCTGGCCTAGCTAGCGAGAGTGCCTTCTCGCTTTTAGCGGAACCTTACTTCAACACTTCTGGGCCAAATACGCATTAGGACAACAATACGATATCGTGACTGAGTCGTACTGAATAATGACCAAGCCCTTTGATAGCCCATTCTGACTTCAATATTGATAGAGATATGAAAATAGAGTTATCAGGATATTTACCTTGTGCAGTCTCCTGCTCGCCGCCATCTTGAATCTACCGTGTGTTCCCAGAATACACCGCGGTGGCTTGTCTTGCGGTCGCAGTTCCAAAAAGGCATTAGAAAAACATGAGCCAAAAAATATTTATTCTCTGTATCATGTGTTATATGACTCATTTTAGCACACTAAAGAGGCCACTTTTTTTCTGTTTTTGATGGCAGATTTGTAAACATTCAAACCAGCAAAGATTTTAGAAGCTACCAGAAATGCTTCATTTATTGTCTGGCTGATGCAGTGATTACTCAAAAGCCTTGACTCTGGAAATACCCTTATTGTACACTGCAGTGTAGCCTATATCATGCCTACCCGGACTATTTGCACTGCCCCCCCACCCCATCTTTTTACGCTGCTGCTACTCTGTTAATTATTTATGCATAGTCACTTTAACTCTACCCACATGTACATATTACCTCAACTTGCGGGGGTACTCCCTACTGTTATTTTTTATTTTACTTCTGCTCTTTTTTTCTCAACACTTTTTTGTTGTTTTATTTTACTTTTTTATTAAAAATAAATGCACTGTTGGTTAAGGGCTTGTAAGTAAGCATTTCACTGTAATGTCTACACCTGTTGTATTCGGCGCATGTGGCCAATACAATTTGATTTGATTTGATTTGATTTATAAACAGCTCAAAACTCTCCAGTTGGCTACTACACCAATTAAGCAAATTCATTCACTGCACTTGGATTTATAATATCAAGTGAAAAAGGTGTGTCATGTTCAGGGATCGGATCAGATCAGAAATAATTCAGTGTGTGTGCGTGTGTGACATTTGAAATTACGTTTCTGGAAATAGGATATATTCAAAGTAATAATTTTGAGATGGCTGTAGTTGTACGACTGTTCAGCCCGTAGTGGAGCCTATGGACCGACCATTGTAAACTAGTCACTTGCGAGTGTTTTGTAAATGAATGAAATATTCCCTCTCTACCCCTCTGTATAGAATAGAATATAATAGAACAAGTCAAGTTCTCTTGTAAACAATAACTGTGATGTGCTATCACAACCACCTGATGGTGCTATTATGCCTAGTTTAAAATCAAACCACTCAACAGACACCTCCATCCACTGTCTGTGTATGTAGTAGAATACAACGAATGACCACTAGATATTGCTGTAGTGTTTAAATAACAAGTGATAACTTCCTAAAATACTGTAAATAGGAACTCCTTTTCCAAGCTTGATATTATTAACCACTAGATGGCAGCAGTGGTCCTATAGTACTGCAATAATGATTTTATTAGGGTCGTAGGCTAAATTCAGATTCTACACTTCTCTCCCACTCCCTGTCATGGATTTCAAGCATTTTGCTGTTGTAAGCAGTGTCTGAGAGAATGCGCCAGTGCATACTTTGGGAGAAGGGTTGCGAATTAAGATGCGGCCAGTGTGTGAAGCATGGACTTTTTTTTTGCCCCCTTTGCAAGCCACAGTGTTGGTGCATGGGCGGTGCTAGCACTTGTATGAACACAGGTGAAACAGTCCTTTTCTCCTTTGCCCTGCAGCGATATCATAAACGTGTCATCACTCATCAGATTCATCATGCATAGCCTTACGCATGTTGAATGAAAAAGCTTTCTGTTGTGTATAATATAATAATAATAAACATTTAGATAGTGTAGCGCCAGCTAACTTTTTTTTTTATGAAGCTGACATGGGCTAATTGAGTGACTGCTGATGCACAACCACATTTAGAAACTGCACCTCGTGTATTCTATTATTCTAACTCTCAACAGTAAATTGAGACCCCGACTGAGTTCCTAAAAAAATAAAAAATATCAGTTCTTATTTGAATGTGGCCAACAAAAGGTGGGCCGTGGGCCGCCAGTTGTCCATCTCTGTCCTAGATGAATGATTTAATCATTGTCACGGATCCCCCCAGTACTGCTGCTCATTCCGTTCACCAGCTCCGGAGGTCACCGGCCTTCTAGGCGTCACTGATCTGGTTCATTACCACCAACCCCCGGACTGTCTTGTCTCATTACGCACACCTGGTTCCCATACCCCCTGATTAGTTTGTGTATATATGAGCCCTCTGTTCCCCATTGTCCTTGTCGATTATTGTACCATGTCTGCTGGTCTCGTGATCACAATGAATTACAGTTTACATGCCGAGTAATTGTGCACTCGTTATTATGGGTCTCATCCCGTGTATTATTTAGAGGTTTACACCTCGCTCTTCTGTTTGGGTTACAGGTGTGTGTGTGTGTGTGTGTGTGTGTGTGTTGGGCTTCGTCCACGTCGTTTTCCATGACGTACCTTATGTTGGGTTGAGCAATAAAAAAAACTATTACTTTTCCTGCGCCTGTCTTCTATCAGTATACAATCTGACAATCATCAAGCCAGTCTCAGAATTCCATAGAGAGAGAGACAGAGTAAACGTTCTAGGCCAAAGAGGCTGTAGTGAGAGTCATAGAATTAGAATGATTCTATTTCTAAATTTCACATAATGTATTTGACCCATGTCTGGTGTCTGTTGATGGTAAAGGGTGATAGATAACAGATGCTCTACTTCCATGAACAGTGGGCATGTCTGGCATACCAACAAGACACAAGATCAATCTGATGCCCTCATTGCCACCGGAGGGGATTTCTGCACGGAGACTGGCTGTGTGTTTGTGACCATGCATGCGTGTGATTGTTTGTTTCTTTGGCTGTTTATGGTTGTCCTTTCCCGTAAAAGAGGATAGTGAGAATTTCCCTTGGCCTTGTTTAGAGAGTCATTTCAGACTGAGGTAGTTGTAAACAATCAGAGGGGAGTTTGAAATGGCTTGGCTCAGAGTTATGAGCTATTAAAGTGGGATATGGTGAATGTGCTGTCAATACAGGGGGTAGAAACATTGGCTGGTAGGCAGACAGGCAGGCATACAAGATGGGTGGGCAGACATACACTATCAATGAAAATCTTTATCAAGGATATGCTTGGTTAATTTCTATTGAAAGGTTTGTTTGCACTGATAGGTTACAGATGAAACTGTCTGTCGTACCAAGCATTAAATCTTTAACTCTTTGGTAGACTAGAATAATAATGAAATATTTCCTGTAAATCAGGGGTTTCTACGTCTCCATGCTGGCGTGACCAGACCCGTTGGCACCCTCAGTCTATTCCTTATATAGTGCCCTTTGGGCCCTGGTCAAAATGAATGCACTATATAGGGAAAAGAGTGCCTTTTGGGACGTAGCCACTGTCTACGACCCTCAATCACCTGAAGAGGGGTATTCTGGGACAGGGGGAAAGCACAGATGGCAGATTGAGAGTGGCTGTCCATAAGAGAGGCTATAGACGTGCATTCGGAAAGATTTCAGACCCCTCGACTTTTTCCACATTTTGTTACGTTACAGCCTTATTCTGAACTGGATTAAATTGTTTTTTTTCCCCCTCATCAATCTACACACAATACCCCATAATCATAAAGCAAAAACAGAGTTTTTTTTTACATTTCTAAAAATATCAAGTATTCAGACCCTTTACTCAGTACTTTGTTGAAGCACCTTTGGCAGCGACTACAGCCTCAAGTCTTGGGTATGACGCTACAAGCTTGGCACACCTGTATTTGGGGAGTTTCTCCCATTCTTCTCTGCAGATCCTCTCAAGCACAGCTATTTTCAGGTCTCTCCAGAGATGTTAAATCGGGTTCAAGTCCGGGCTCTGGCTGGGCCACTCAAGAATATTCAGAGACTTGTCCCGAAGCCACTCCTGCATTGTCTTGGCTGTGTGCTTAGGGTCGTTGTCTTGTTGGAAGGTGAACCTTCGCCCCAGTCTGAGGTCCTGAGCGCTCTGGAGCAGGTTTTCATCAAGGATCTCTCTGTACTTTGCTCCGTTCATCTTTCTCTCGATCCTGACTAAATTTACAAATATTTCTAAAAACCTGTTTTCGCTTTGTCATTATGGGGTGTTGTGTGTAGATTGAGGCTGTTACATAACAAAATGTGGAAAAAGTCAAGGGGTCTGAATACTTTCCGAATGCACTGTAAATGAGAGCGTGGAAATTCTGCCCAGAGTGGGGCACCCCAACAAGAAATACCGTCAATACCACTGACCTAGAAAAGCCCAGGCTGGAGAGCAACAGTACTTATAGGTCTCAGGAAGGCAGAATCCGCTACACGGCTATACTCAGCCATGTCTCAGGGTAGTAGGTTGGTGTTCTGTTGATGTGTGGGGGCTGTGCTTTGGCAAAGTGGGTGGGGTTATATCTTGCCTGTTTGGCCCTGTCCGTGTCGTTGTCGCCCCCCCCCCCCCGTGCTACCTTGTCCCAGACATGCTGTTTTCAACTCTCTCTCTCTCTACCGCACCTGCTATTTCAATGCCCGGCTATCAAAAGCCAAGTGACATTTACTCCTGATGCACTGACCTGTTGCAACCTTTACAACCAATGTGATTATTATTTGACCCTGTTGGTCATTTATGAACGTTTGAACATCTTGGAGAAAAATCTGGACTTAATGGCCATGTACTGTTATAATCTCCACCCGGCACAGCCAGAAGGAGACTGGCCACCCTTCAGAGCCTAGGTTTCTGTCTTTCTAGGGAGTCTTTCCTTGCACTGTGCTTCTACATCTACATTGCTTGCTGTTTGGGGTTTTAGGCTGAGTTTCTGTATACATCTGCTGATGTAAAAAGGGCTTTATAAATACATTTGATTGATTGATATACATCCCCCCTGAAGCTAGGACAGCAGAGTCCCTGCCCATCTTCTGAAAGCAGCTGAAACCCTACCTCTTCAAAGAGTATCTTAAATAATCCCCCTCCTCACCTCGACCCCCCCCCCAGAACCTGTAATGAAGAACCATGTGAAAGCACTGACCCATTCTGCTGTGTGTGTGTGTGTGCATACAGTAATTCACTCTCACCATCTTCACCACCACACGCAACTGTTTACTTAACACAATCTGACTTTGTGTCTAAAGCTATGTTACAATGGGTTCATTACCAGCAGACCATTCAGCAACATCACTGTCAGTGTTGGACCGTCTCACCTCAAAGCTGTTACAACCTGTCTATAATTTAGGTCAGACGTCACTGTATTCATTTCTCATTCTCACGTGAAACTTCAATAAGCTTGATGGCTATGACAGGGCCAGGCATTATTTTGTCCTTTTAATTTAGTCTCTTCCTGTTTGAAGACAACAGTTTAATAGCTCAAAATTCCTTAGTTGGGCGGCACTAATATGATGGAGCATTTTTGGGCCATTCTGTGGCACGGGAACATGAATGGTCTTATGAAAACTGTCATTAAGGTGTGTGTGTGTCATCAGCCCATGGGAGAATGTCTTGGAGATTAAGTAGTTTGTCCTGGGCTCTGTGACCCAGTTAATGGAAAACCATTACAGATTGTGGCTGTGCATTTTCGTGCGACCACCAACTGTCATTTTAGTGTCAGTTCACTTTAGTGTCCCCCAAAATGACATGTTAAGAGTCTTCAGACGAATAAGGAAGTGAAAAAAAGAAAAAAAGAATAAAAAAAAAAAAAAGAATATAAACAAAATAATAACAAGTTCTTGGTACATTTCTTCATCTTTGGCTGACTATTCCTGGGGACTGCAAGGCCTCCCAGCCAATCACATCTGTGCACTTGGCCCTGGGACGAACAGCTGCTGTGTTGTAACTTCCTGATACTATGGAGGGGTTTTCCAGTTGGTTCACGCTATTACTGTGAAGTCCCTCATAGCTTTCATACGAGCCATTCCACAGTAACGGAATTACGCTGAGACTTAAAATGTATGCCAAACAAACCTACTGACCGGAAGACCTAGTGGCAGGAAGACCATGAGAGTATATACAGTATACAGTATGTGTGTTTGTGCATGCATACGTGTATACAGTATTTGCGAATGAATAGACATCTTCCCATACTCTTCCTTGGAATGTTGCATTACTTGCATGCCCCCCCCCCCCCTCCCCCAATCTCTCCCTGTTCCTCTGTAGTCAACCAACCAGGGAGTGTCAGCAGTAGAAAAACAGATCTGTCTTCAATGAGTGGTATATGTAGATAGACAGCCTGAGGGCATTCTCCCACACGCACGCACGCTTGCACACACACACACACACAACCTTGCATGGATGATTGAACATCTCATTTGATAAGAAATACCAAAAAACAGATACCGTAAGCTGCAAATGATCTGCCAGCGTTACAGAGGCGGGTGAGACAGATTGACAGACAAGGATATGGAGAGAAAGACAGAAGGAAGAATGGAGGGAGGGAGAGAGATGGAGGGAGAGGGAGAGAAGGAGGGAGGGAGAGAGAGGAGGAGGGAGGAATAAAAGATAAAGGCTGAGGTTAAGGTGAATTTATGGGACGAAGGCGGAGACTTTCACTTTGTTCCAAGTCATAGTGAAAGAGAAAGAGCCAGTCAGGTGTATAAATACACCTGTACCACTCCCTCATCCTCAGACTCTCTCATCCTCTCACTCTCTCACACTCTCACTCTCTCACTCTCTCATCCTCAGACTCTCTCATCCTCTCACTCTCTCATCCTCAGACTCTCTCACACTCTCACTCTCTCATCCTCAGACTCTCTCATCCTCTCACTCTCTCATCCTCTCACTCTCTCATCCTCTCACTCTCTCATCCTCTCACTCTCTCACACTCTCACTCTCTCATCCTCTCACTCTCTCACACTCTCACTCTCTCATCCTCTCACTGAACGACCTGCCTGAAGCACAGCACTCTGAGCAGCAACATGGCATCTCGAGTTACAGCTCTTCTCTTCATCGCAACAGTCTGCTTGGCTATGCAGCAGGTAAGAGACACACACACGTGCAGAGACAGAAGAGTCCTCACGAAATACTCCTCTGCAGTGATTGACTTAGAAAGTTGCACCAGCCTGGGGTAGTTACATAAGTAGAGCCTGGGTTACTCATATTGGTCTGCCTCTCTCTCTCTCTCTCTCTCTCTCTCTCTCTCTCTCTCTCTCTCTCTCTCTCTCTCTCTCTCTCTCTCTCTCTCTCTCTCTCTCTCTCTCTCTCTCTCTCTCTCTCTCTCTCTCTCTCTCTCTCTCTCTCTCGCTCGCTCTCTCCTCTCACTCCCTTTCTCTCTCTCTCTCTCTCTCTCTTTCTCTCTCTCTTTCTCTCTCTCTCGCTCTCTCCTCTCACTCCCTTCTCTCTCTCTCTCTCTCTCTCTCGCTCTCTCCTCTCACTCCCTTTCTCTCTCTCTCTCTCTCTCTCTCTCTCTCTCGCTCTCTCCTCTCACTCCCTTTCTCTCTCTCTCTCTCTCTCTCTCTCTCTCGCTCTCTCCTCTCACTCCCTTTCTCTCTCTCTCTCTCTCTCTCTCTCTCTCTCTCTCTCTCTCTCTCTCTCTCTCTCTCTCTGGCCATGTTTCTCTTCATCGTCTATCTCTTCTTTGACCATTCTCACCCCCTTTTCTCTCTCTATTTCTCTTCCTGTCTTTCCCATCTCTTTCTCTGTCTCTCCCTCCTACAGCATTCTCAGAGGTACCCGTGGACTGCTGCCTGGCGACCACTAAGACCCGTTTCCCTCGCCACTTCAAGATGTTCTCCTACCTTCTGCAGACCACAGACAAAGGCTGTGACATCGATGCCACTGTGTAAGTCTTCCTCTCTAAAACAAATGACATCACTCCCGCTATATGTAGGCTACTTAACATCTCTCCCGCTATATGTAGGCTACTTAGCATCTGTCCCGCTATATGTAGGCTACTTAGCATCTCATTGCATTTTCAGGCTGAATACAACTGTTATAAACATGATATGACACATTTTATAACCATACAAGAAACCACATTACTTAAAGGCTAGTTTCAGGTCTTGTCTTACACTCCTAGGCAGTTTGGAGGCCTGCCAGATTCTGTTCCCCATCAGCGGCTCACTGATCTCACTAGGTGGTGCCTGGAGCACTTTTTGGCAACCACTGTGATATAGTTGTGGATCTTGATGATTCACTTTGATACTGATCTATTTGTAATCGTATCCCTCCAGGTTTATCACTAAGACAAGAGCGAGACTGTGCACGCCCCATCCCACAGAGAGCAAGTGGGTGGCAGACTACATCAAACGTCTGGAGCGAACCATCTCCCTACGGAGAGCTGACACACCTCAGGAGTAAATGAGGTAGGTTTTTACTATATGTTCACACACGTAACAAATGAAAGAATATCCTACTTTCCTGTACTTGTGGTCCTCTGTAGCTCAGCTGATAGAGCACGGCGCTTGTAACGCCAAGGTAGTGGGTTCGATCCCCGGGACCACCCATACACAAAAAAAAATGTATGCACACATGACTGTAAGTCGCTTTGGATAAAAGGCATATTATTATTATAAATAATAATAATAATAATATGCCAATTATTATTATACTTGTCTCTCTTCATTTAGTCTCATAGTCTCATAGTTTGGCTAAACTGCATATATATTGAATTTGTTATTTTTTAAATTAAATTAATCTGCTGCAGTATTTTCACTCACTACTCAACATTTCAAGATTGTCTATTTTAATATCTGTCCTATCTGGTGCCTGTCTCCCTTACATGATGACCACAGCAGAGTAAGACCAGGAGAGGAGTGGAGGAGAACAGGAGTGGAGGAGAACAGGAGTGGAGGAGAACAGGAGTGGAGGAGAACAGGAGTGGAGGAGAACAGGAGTGGAGGAGAACAGGAGTGGAGGAGAACAGGAGTGGAGGAGTGGAGGAGAACAAGAGTTATGATACACAACCAAAGATGATACACAACCGTCCTGTCTTTGGACACATTCAGTTCAACCTTTTTTAGCATAAGAGTTTTACTAGATACTGTAGTAGAAATCCTTGGGAACAGTGCATACTGTAAATGCATATCATAGCAAAAACAATTCCCATCAGTATATTGAGAGCTGTGTTAGATTGGCTTGTGAAATGTTACATATATGTTGTACAATTTGTTAATATGGTTTGGTGGGTGGGTGAGATAAAATGTTTATGTGAATGCTAGCTGTAATGAAAATGTATATTTCAAATTAATATTTCCAATAAAATATTGAGATTTTGGAAAACTTTTGCTTATCTGAAACATGATTCTACCCTAAATGTTTGAGTTGTCCCACTTTATTGGGACAATAATAATCTATTTGAGTAATTTATCACAGTCTTTTCTAACATGCTGTCCAATAAGACCAACAAACTATTTTTAACACCTCGTTTGATGTGGTACTTGACTCTTCATATGGTTTACTTGAAACCTAGCCCAGTGTGAGCCAGCACACTCCCTTATAAACATTATAAAAGAGACAAACATGAAAAATGTACTTGTGGGACAGTTTATTCCTCTGTGTTCCACACCTATAAGGTGTGAAATGCAGGTTTTACATATTACAGGTGTGAAAACACTTGGATTACATGACGCTGCTATAGTACTATCTGTCCTTCAATAGTAACTACCTCAGGGGCAGCAGAATCAGTAGTATTTGCTATAGTAACTACCCCAGGGGCAGCAGAATCAGTAGTATCTGTCCTTCTATAGTAACTACCCCAGGGGCAGCAGAATCAGTAGTATTTGTTATTCTATAGTAACTACCCCAGGGGCAGCAGAATCAGTACTATCTGCTATAGTAACTACCCCATGGGCAGCAGAATCAGTAGTATCTGTCCTTCTATAGTAACTACCCCAGGGGCAGCAGAATCAGTAGTATCTGTCCTTCTATAGTAACTACCCCAGGGGCAGCAGAATCAGTAGTATCTGTCCTTCTATAGTAACTACCCCAGGGGCAGCAGAATCAGTACTATCTGCTATAGTAACTACCCCAGGGGCAGCAGAATCAGTAGTATCTGTCCTTCTATAGTAACTACCCCAGGGGCAGCAGAATCAGTAGTATCTGTCCTTCTATAGTAACTACCCCAGGGGCAGCAGAATCAGTACTATCTGCTATAGTAACTACCCCAGGGGCAGCAGAATCAGTAGTATCTGTCCTTCTATAGTAACTACCCCAGGGGCAGCAGAATCAGTACTATCTGCTATAGTAACTACCCCAGGGGCAGCAGAATCAGTAGTATCTGTCCTTCTATAGTAACTACCCCAGGGGCAGCAGAATCAGTAGTATCTGTCCTTCTATAGTAACTACCCCAGGGGCAGCAGAATCAGTACTATCTGCTATAGTAACTACCCCAGGGGCAGCAGAATCAGTAGTATCTGTCCTTCTATAGTAACTACCCCAGGGGCAGCAGAATCAGTAGTATCTGTCCTTCTATAGTAACTACCCCAGGGGCAGCAGAATCAGTACTATCTGCTATAGTAACTACCCCAGGGGCAGCAGAATCAGTAGTATCTGTCCTTCTATAGTAACTACCCCAGGGGCAGCAGAATCAGTAGTATCTGTCCTTCTATAGTAACTACCCCAGGGGCAGCAGAATCAGTACTATCTGCTATAGTAACTACCCCAGGGGCAGCAGAATCAGTAGTATCTGTCCTTCTATAGTAACTACCCCAGGGGCAGCAGAATCAGTACTATCTGCTATAGTAACTACCCCAGGGGCAGCAGAATCAGTAGTATCTGTCCTTCTATAGTAACTACCCCAGGGGCAGCAGAATCAGTACTATCTGCTATAGTAACTACCCCAGGGGCAGCAGAATCAGTAGTATCTGTCCTTCTATAGTAACTACCCCAGGGGCAGCAGAATCAGTAGTATCTGTCCTTCTATAGTAACTACCCCAGGGGCAGCAGAATCAGTAGTATCTGCTATAGTAACTACCCCAGGGGCAGCAGAATCAGTACTATCTGCTATAGTAACTACCCCAGGGGCAGCAGAATCAGTACTATCTGCTATAGTAACTACCCCAGGGGCAGCAGAATCAGTAGTATTTGTTATTCTATAGTAACTACCCCAGGGGCAGCAGAATCAGTAGTATCTGTCCTTCTATAGTAACTACCCCAGGGGCAGCAGAATCAGTAGTATTTGTTATTCTATAGTAACTACCCCAGAAGCAGCAGAATCAGTAGTATCTGTCCTTCTATAGTAACTACCCCAGGGGCAGCAGAATCAGTAGTATCTGCTATAGTAACTACCCCAGGGGCAGCAGAATCAGTACTATCTGCTATAGTAACTACCCCAGGGGCAGCTACAAGAGGCAGGAGCATGTTGCTGCCCCTAGAATGAACACACGCGCACACTTGCTTTCAAATGCATCTAGGGGAATTACCCAAAAAGGCCTAGGTCAAAGGTCCTCCATCCTGTCGAGTTTCCCAGGGTGCACTATGGTGCTGCTGGGAGGCAATGAGAGAGATGCTGTGACCCCGACACCATGACTCTTTCTCAATTCATTTTCCTGTGATTACTCACATCCTATCTCCTTACCTCCTTCTCAACCGTATTGGAAGAGAAGGTCCAAGTCCCTCCCCCTCTGTGTTTAGAGAAACCACGAGGAGAGAGGATGCAGAAAGATGAATTGATAAAGAGCCAATGACCTAGACACTGTGAAGTTTCCTTATGTTCAATCCCTCCCCATATGACATTCCACCTAGACATACAGTACCGACATTCATTTCCCGACACTGTCTGGGAATGTGCCAAACTCTGCTGTAAAAAGTGTGAGAACAAAAAAGTCCTGGAGTCTGGGAATTACCCAAATCATTACAGTACTAGAGAAACCACTTCCACTTCCAAGAAACACTTAGGAGAAAATGAAACCCAACTCTGTTTGAGAGGTTTTATCACCGCTCACAACACATAAAGGGAGAATTTGCAATCCAAAAGATCAACAAAGCTGGCACCCTGCCTCTTAACTTGGCAAACAGCTGAGGGATGGGGCCACTCTCATATTTCTATACAGAGCTGACCATCCATGAGATCAAATGATAGTTTTAACCATGTTTTAAAGCTATAAAGGGTTTGTTTATAATTAAAATAAGTTTAAATGTTGGGTTCTGATGGGGTACGACAGTTGAACTAAGCTCATGTGGCATATATAAGTTATATATTCTTCAAGATTCAATGGGTATACACTATATCATTCATTTAAAAGTCCAAAAATGGATGACAGAATTGCAGATTGCCCCTTTAAATCCTGCAATACCCTGCTAATGAGCAAATATTTGTAGATATTTCATGCGATAAGGTAGTAACCAAAAAATAGTTATTTTATATTTAATATTTGAGATTCTTCAAATAGCCACCCTTTGCCTTGATGACAGCTTTTCACACTCTTGGCATTCTCTCAACCAGCTTCATGAGGTAGTCACCTGGAATGCATTTCAATTAACAGGTGTGCCTTCTTAAAAGTGAATTTCTGGAATTTCTTACCTTCTTAATGCGTTTGAACCAATCAGTTGTGTTGTGACAAGGTAGGGGGGTATACAGAAGATAGCCCTATTTGGTAAAAGACGAAGTCCATATTATGACAAGAACTGCTCAAATAAGCAAAGAGAAACGACAGTCCATCATTACTTTAAGACATGAAGGTCAGTCAATACGGAAAATGTCAAGAACTTTGAAAGTTTCTTCAAGCGCAGTCGCAAAAACCATCAAGCGCTATGATGAAACTGGCTCTCATGAGGACCGCCACAGGAATGGAAGACCCAGAGTTACCTCGGCTGCAGAGGATAAGTTAATTAGAGTTACCAGCCTCAGAAACTGCAGCCCAAATAAATGCTTCACAGAGTTCAAGTAACAGACACATCTCAACATCAACTGTTCAGAGGAGACTGTGTGAATCAGGCCTTCATGGTCGAATTGCTGCAAAGAAACCACTACTAAAGGACACCAATAATAAGAAGAGACTTCCTTGGGCCAAGAAACACGAGCAATGGACATTAGACCATTTGAAATTTGTCCTTTGGTCTGGAGTCCAAATTGGAGATTTTTGGTTCCAACCGCCGTGTCTTTGTGAGACGATGTGTGGGTGAACGGATGATCTCCGCATGTGTATTTCCCACCGTAAAGCATGGAGGAGGAGGTGTTATGGTGTGGGGGTGCTTTGCTGGTGACACTGTCTGTGATTTATTTAGAATACAAGGCACACTTAACCAGCATGGCTACAACAGCATTCTGCAGCGATACGCCATCCCATCTGGTTTGGGCTTAGTGGGACTATCATTTGTTTTTCAACAGGACAATGACACAACACACCTCCAGGCTGTGTAAGGGCTATTTTACCAAGAAGGAGAGTAATGGAGCGTTGCATCAGATGAACTGGCCTCCACAATCCCCCGACCTCAACCCAATTGAGATGGTTTGAGATGAGTCGGACCGCAGCGTGAAGGAAAAACAGCCAGCAAGTGCTCAGCATATGTGGGAACTCCTTCAAGACTGTTGGGAAAGCATTCCATGTGAAGCTGGTTTAGAGAATGCCAAGAGTGTGCAAATATGTCATCAAGGCAAAGGGGTGGCAATTTGAAGAATCTCAAATATAAAATATATTTTTGTTTAACACTTTTTTGGTTACTACCTGATTCCATATGTGTTATTTCATAGTTTGATGTCTTCACTATTATTCTACAATGTAAAAAAGAGTAAAAATAAAGAAAAACCCTTGAATGAGTTGGTGTGTCCAAACTTTTGACTGGTAGTGTATATGATGGGATGTATGGACAGTTTGTGGATAGAATATATAGTGTATCTGAGGAATACGTGGGACAGAATAGTATATAGTGACTTTTTCCACATTTTGGTAAGTTACAGCCTTATTCTAAAATGGATGAAATAAAAAAAATTCCTCATCAATCTACACATAATACCCCATAATGACAAAGCTAAAACAGGTTTTATTAAAAAATAAAAAAAACAGAAATACCTTGTTTACATAAGTATTCAGACCCTTTGCTATGAGACCCGAAATTGAGCTCAGGTGCATCCTGTTTCCATTGATCATCCTTGAGATGTTTCTACAACTTGATTGGAGTCCACCTGTGGTAAATTCAATTGATTGGACATGATTTGGAAAGGCACAAACCTGTCTATGCAAGGTCCCACAGTTGACAGTGCATGTCAGAGCAAAAACTAAGCCATGAGTTTGAAGGAATTGTCCGTAGAGCTCCAAGACAGGATTGTGTTGATGTACAGATCTGGGGAAGGGTACCAAAAACATTTCTGCAGCATTGAAGGTCCCCAAGAACACAGTGGCCTCAATCATTCTTAAATGGAAGAAGTTTGGAAGCACCAAGACTCTTCCTAGAGCTGGCCGCCCGGCCAAACTGTGCAATCGGGGTAGAAGGGCCTTAGTCAGGGAGGTGACAGAGGTCCAGAGTTCCTCTGTGGGGATGGGAGAACCTTCCAGACCGACAACCATCTCTGCAGCACTCCACCAATCAGGCCTTTATGGTAGAGTGGCCAGACGGAAGCCTTTCCTCAGTAAAAGGCACATGACAGCCCGATTGGAGTTTGCCAAAAGGCACCTAAAGGACTCTCAGACCATGAGATCAAGATTCTCTAGTCTGATGAAACCAAGATTGAACTCTTTGGCCTGAATGCCAAGCGCCATGTCTGGAGGAAACCTGGCACCATCCCCACGGTGAAGCATGGTGGTGGGGATGTTTTTCAGCAGCAGGGACTGGGAGACTAGTCAGGATCAAGGGACAGATGAACGGAGCAAATTACAGAGAGATCCTTGATGAAAACCTGCTCCAGAGTGCTCAGGACCTCAGACTGGGGCGAAGGTTCACCTTCCAACATGACAACGACCCTAAGCACACATCAAGACAACGCAGGAGTGGCTTCGGGACAAGTCTCTGAATGTCTTTGAGTGGCCCATCCAGAGCCCGGACTTGAACCCGATTTAACATCTCTGGAGAGACCAGAAAATGGCTGTGCAGCGACGCTCCCCATCCAACCTGACAGAGCTTCAGAGGATCTTGGGTACAGGAACAATGGTGGACTGGATATTTTGAAGCAAGTGGGGACAGCAGACTGGGATAGGGAGAGATATAATGAATCCGTAAACACTCCAGCCAGCTGGTCTGCGCATACTCTGAGAACGCGGCTAGATATGCCATCTGGGCAGGCAGCCTTGCGAGGGTTAACATGCTTAAACGTCTTACTCACGTTGGCCACGGAGAACAACAGCTCACAGTCCTCGGGAGCGGCCCACATCGGCGGCACTGTGTTATCCTCAAAGTGGCCGAAAAAGGTGTTTAGCTTGTCCGGGAGCAAGACGTTGGTGCAAGACATGGCTGGTTTTCCCTTTGTGATCCGTGATTGTCTGGAGTCCTTGCCACATATGTCTCATGTCTGAGCCATTGAATTGAGACTTCACTTTGTCTCTGTACTGATGTTTTGCCTGTTTGATTGCCATACAGAGGGCATAACTGGAATGTTTGTATTCTACCATATTCCCAGTCACCTTGCTGTGGTTAAATGCGGTGGTTGCGCAAATTTAATTTTGCGCGAATGCTGCCATCTACCTTCATTTTAAACATTTGGATAGGTTTTAATTAACAGAGTGGGAACAACATCTCCTATACACTTCCTGATGAACTCAGTCACCGTGTCAGTGTATACGTCAATGTTATTCTCAGAGGCAACCCGGAACATATCCCTGTCCGCGTGATCAAAACAATCTTGACGCATGGATTCTGATTGGTCAGACCAGCATTGGATAGACCTTAGCATGGGTACTTCCTGTTTGTGTTTCTGCCTATAGGAAGGGAGGAGCAGAATGGAGTCGTGATCTGATTTGCCAAAGGGAGGGCTGGGGAGGGCCTTGTAACCATTCTGGAAGGGAGAGTAACAATGGTTGAGAGTTTTTGAAGCACGAGAACTGCAGGCAATGTGTTGATTAAACTTCGGTAGCATTTTCCTCAGATTTGCTTTATTAAAGTCCCCAGCTACAATAAATGAGGCCTCAGGATATGTGGTTTCCAGTCGGCACAAAGTCCAGTGTAGCTTGTTTTTGGACACAGGTCCAGGAATGGCTAAAGGATTGCAATATTTACATGGAGCTAACCCTGCAGATAGCACTACTGGGTGATCTGAAAAGTCATAGTCAATCGATCAATAATATAGTAATACTTTTAGCAAAAATGTTTATTCTCAATTTATGATCTGTAGAAACAATGAGAATAGAAAGGTTCAGAACTTTTGTAAAACATCACAGTACAGTTGAAAAATATATGGCAAATAGAAATCCAATATGGATGGTGTTAAGAGGTAGATTTACATTTTACATTTTAGTAATTTAGCAGACGCTCTTATCCAGAGCGACTTACAGTTAGTGAGTGCATACATTTTTCATACTGATGGGAGGTGGGAGGTGTTGAATGGAGCTGAAGGATGGGACTAATAACAACAACTAATGACAACAAGATAACTAATGTAAAGCGTACTGTGTCCATAATAAGTATATAGGTTATAGGTTGAGAGCTGTTGTGAAAGAGCACAGTTAGAAAAACTATGGCATATAGAAGCAAACCAGATGGACATCATGAAAATGATCGGAGGAAGTTCAGGAGTAAAAACAAACAAAATATAATTATTGTAGAATTTGACTGTATCCATAAAATGTATATAATATGTATGGGCTGGAAGTAGAGGCCTAAGCGTTGTTGTTCACTAGTTTACTCCAATTGGGGAAGGGGTGGTGGGGTTGGAAAGTAATGAAGGGAAATATAATTTAAAAAAGGATATGTGTGTGTGTATGGATGTATGTATATATGTATGTATGTATGTATATGTGTGTGTATGTGTGTGTATGTATGTGTATGTGTGTAAGTGTATGTGTGTATGTGTATATATATGTATGTATATGTATATATGTATGTATATATATAAAAATATATATATATATATAGTGGGGGGAAAAGTATTTAGTCAGCCACCAATTGTGCAAGTTCTCCCACTTAAAAAGATGAGAGAGGCCTGTAATTTTCATCATAGGTACACATCAACTATGACAGACAAAATGAGAAAAAATAATCCAGAAAATCACATTGTAGGATTTTTAATGAATTTATTTGCAAATTATGGTGGAAAATAAGTATTTGGTCAATAACAAAAGTTTCTCAATACTTTGTTATATACCCTTTGTTGGCAATGACACAGGTCAAACATTTTCTGTAAGTCTTCACAAGGTTTTCACACACTGTTGCTTGTATTTTGGCCCATTCCTCCATGCAGATCTCCTCTAGAGCAGTGATGTTTTGGGGCTGTCGCTGGGCAACACAGACTTTCAACTCCCTCCAAAGATGTTCTATGGGGTTGAGATCTGGAGACTGGCTAGGCCACTCCAGGACCTTGAAATGCTTCTTACGAAGCCACTCCTTCGTTGCCCGGGCGGTGTGTTTGGAATCATTGTCATGCTGAAAGACCCAGCCACGTTTCATCTTCAATGCCCTTGCTGATGGAAGGAGGTTTTCACTCAAAATCTCACGATACATGGCCCCATTCATTCTTTCCTTTACACGGATCAGTCGTCCTGGTCCCTTTGCAGAAAAACAGCCCCAAAGCATGATGTTTCCACCCCCATGCTTCACAGTAGGTATGGTGTTCTTTGGATGCAACTCAGCATTCTTTGTCCTCCAAACACGACGAGTTGAGTTTTTACCAAAAAGTTATATTTTGGTTTCATCTGACCATATGACATTCTCCCAATCCTCTTCTGGATCATCCAAATGCACTCTAGCAAACTTCAGACGGGCCTGGACATGTACTGGCTTAAGCAGGGGGACACGTCTGGCACTGCAGGATTTGAGTCCCTGGCGGCGTAGTGTGTTACTGATGGTAGGCTTTGTTACTTTGGTCCCAGCTCTCTGCAGGTCATTCACTAGGTCCCCCCGTGTGGTTCTGGGATTTTTGCACACCGTTCTTGTGATCATTTTGACCCCACGGGGTGAGATCTTGCGTGGAGCCCCAGATCGAGGGAGATTATCAGTGGTCTTGTATGTCTTCCATTTCCTAATAATTGCTCCCACAGTTGATTTCTTCAAACCAAGCTGCTTACCTATTGCAGATTCAGTCTTCCCAGCCTGGTGCAGGTCTACAATTTTGTTTCCGGTGTCCTTTGACAGCTCTTTGGTCTTGGCCATAGTGGAGTTTGGAGTGTGACTGTTTGAGGTTGTGGACAGGTGTCTTTTATACTGATAACACGTTCAAACAGGTGCCATTAATACAGGTAATGAGTGGAGGACAGAGGAGTCTCTTAAAGAAGAAGTTACAGGTCTGTGAGAGCCAGAAATCTTGCTTGTTTGTAGGTGACCAAATACTTATTTTCCACCATAATTTGCAAATAAATTCATAAAAAATCCTACAATGTGATTTTCTTGATTTTTTCCCCTCAATTTGTCTGTCATAGTTGACGTGTACCTATGATGAAAATTACAGGCCTCTCTCATCTTTTTAAGTGGGAGAATTTGCACAATTGGTGGCTGACTAAATAATTTTTTTCCCCACTGTATATTTGCGAGAGAAAAAGCATATGGGAGATTGGAAGTGATGCAGATAATTACATTGATGGAAGTTACAATCTATCTGAAAAACTAAAGCTGATCTACCCCCCCAAAAAATAATAAAAATAAAAATAAAAAATAAAATAAAATAAAAGTCTAGTGTAGTTCTTTGAGAGCCGTCATGGTATCGGCTTGAGGGGGATATACACGGCTGTGATGATCAAAGTGAATTATCTCGGGACGTACTCTGGTCGGCATTTGATTGTGAGGGTATTCTAGGTCGGGTGAATAAAAGGACTTAAGTTCCTGCACGTTACCACAATGGAGTCGTGATCTGATTTGCCGAAGGCAGGGCGGGGGAGGGCCTTGTAGCCATCCCAGAAGGGTTAATAACAATGGTTGAGAGTTTTTGATGTGTGAGTACTATGTTATCACAATCATACCATGAGTAGTTAATCATGAAACAAGCTCCTCTGGCTTTTTTCTTCCCGGAGAGTTCTTTATTCATATCTGTGCGATGTACTGTGAACCCAGCTGGCTGTATGGACGGGGACAATATATCCGGAGAGAGCAATGATTCCGTGAAACAGAGTATGTTACAGTCCCTGATGTCTCTCTGGAAGGAGATCCTCGCCCTGAGCTCGTCTATTTTATTGTCCAGGGACTGAACGTTAGCGAGTAATATACTCAGAAGCGGTGTATGGTGTGCACGCCTCCTGAGCCAGACTAAAAGTCCACTCCGAATACCTCTTCTCTGCCGGCGGCGTCTTGGAGCAGCCTCTGGGATAAGTTCAATTGCCTTGGGGGGTATGAACAAAGGATCCAATTTAGGAAAGTTGTATTTCTGGTCGAAATGCTGGTGAGTTACCGCCGCTCTGACATCCAAAAGTTATTTCTGGCTGTATGTAATAATGCAAAAACCATTCTGGGTTAATAATGTGAGAAATAACACACAAAAAAACAAAATACTGCAAAGTTGCTTAGGTGCTAGAAACAGAGCGGCCATGTCTGCTCAGTTAGTTGACTGACAGTTTGAGCATCTACAGATCCTCTTTAGGACACAAGCAAAAAAAAAGTGGTATTCAGTCTGGAAGAGACAATATTAAGGAAGGTCTCAAACCCACGCACGCACACACGCGCACACACACACACACACACACACACACACACACACACACACACACACATACACACACACACACACACACACACACACACACGATATATGGGTTGATGAATGTCCAGTAGGAGGGGCAGTGTGAGGTTTACCAAAACACCAATTGGAGTATGTGTGACTAAAAGTGAAACTGGATAGAGCCTATAAAGACAGGGAGGTCTTATCACAAAGCAGAGCTAAAAGCAGGCTAAGAACCATCACACACCAGGGGAAGACAGACGGAGGAAATCCTTACATAACAGACAGACAAAAACATCAAAAACAGACAAAGTCTACACTTCTCTTCTCTAGAAGCCATCCTCACTCACGCACACGTATCTTCAGACTCACAGCGTTAGTCCAGTCCAGACCCCTCAGTACAGCTCAGGTTATCAGTGACCAGTCATGATGTTTACCTTGGCCATGGCCAAGATCCTCTTCTGTGTACTGTTCCTCTACAGCTGCTGCCAAGGTAAGTCCTCTCAGTTACTGGACGGCTTGGTTACTTAATCATCATGATGGGATGTAGATATGTCTTTATTAGGGGGTTTATTACTGTACAACAAGATACACAGATACACACGAGGCATGCACTCACATAGGCAGACAGACAGACAGACAGACAGACATACAGACATACAGACACACACACACACATATTGTAAAAAAAATAATCTAGTAGATTCAATTAATTATTATTTAGTAACTGGTTCCAGCCTTATTTAGTTTACTCAACGTTTCGGTCAAAGTGTTACCTGAACTTAACATTTTTAGTTGGCCCAAACTTAGCTTCTATTTGGTCAACTTAGCCAAAAAGTAGGTTAGGGACATTCAAATAGTGCTTTTAACATACAACGTTTTCAGATTACATATTCGACACACGTTGACTTTGTGCATGTTCATTTATAGTAGTGGTCACCAACCTTTTCTGAGTCAAGATTACTTTCGCAGTCAAAAAGCAAGCCGAGCTCTACCGCTTTTTTACATTGACCTAATAAAAACAGTTCTGTAAGAATGAGGTTTGTACATTATGCCTAACACATTACTACAGCATATTGACCATATGCCTGTCCTGCCAATATTGTTCTTCTCAGACCATATTATATTTCAATACTCAAGCTTTGACAACAAAATAGATCTGTTGGTGTAGCACTTGCGAGGCGCAGCTGACATCACATAAGCAGTCCATACATTGGACTGATGGTACCTGCTTCTGATGGTCATGGTGCTTTCAATGCCGCATTCAAAACAACTGGGAACTTGGAAATCTCCAACTTATGACTTCAGTGCGTTCAAGACAACTGAGAACTCTGAAAAAAACGAATTCCTACTGGGAAAAATGTTTTGAATGGTCATCCAACTCGGAATTCCAAGTCGGGAACGCGGATAAGTCTGAGATTTCCGAGTTCCCAGTTATTTTGAACACCGCATTAGTGGCAGCGGAGGGAAGGAGAGAGCAGCAGAGGGTCCATGTCCGCCTCTCACGGCCCCTGCTCTCTCCTTCCTTTCCTCTGGTGAGACTGACCAGAGAGAGGGGACACAATCTTCCACCTGGTGGCGAAACTCGAATCGCACTGCATCTGCCTCATGCACAAATTCATGTTGTTCCTCTGACCAGAGAAAGTGAAATATTCCTTGATATTAAAATAGACACGACGAGCTGCTAATAATAATAAAAACGCAGGGTATCGATACACTACTCATTCATTGCTGCTGCAGCGCAACGGGAAGTAGAGAGAAGCACGTTTTATGTTTTGTAATAGTGTTGAATAAAAACAGTGACAGAACTGAATAAACACTTAGACATGAACTCACTCATAAAAACAGCAGCTCTTTGCTGTATTATTTGACAGTCTCTCTCTGGTCATGGTTTAAAAAGTTATGAAATCTCACGTAGGCTAGTATCAAACTTTGCTATGGCCGGGGTCGTGGAAGCAGTATGCACGGTTATATGAGCTATCTGATTGGCCAGCGCAGTAGATATCCCGGTCCTCTAGGTAGGCGGAGTTTGTCTTTTCAGACAAATGAAATGGTTTAAAATGGGAACAGTTTGCCTACCTGCGCTGGGCTTCTGAATCAAGTACACCTACAGCCAAAAGTACAACACAAATATTTTAAAAAAGGAGCACAAGTCTTTATTGTTGGATTTCTACAGAAATGTTTGGTGATCGACTAGGAATGCCTTGTCAATGATCACTGATTTATACAGTAATTATTATTCAACATGTTCTGAGATTTGAATTCACAACCTCCTGGTTCACAGCAGTCCTATATTCCTGCTACGCCACCATGCCTGTCTCGATGACTGACTTCACCTGTATTCCTAAAGTTTGCCCTTCAAAGCAAATCTAAGCTTAAAATAAATACTGTAAATAAATTATTATTATTATTTTATTCATCATAGTGATTAAGGAGTAACATTAAAACAGAAAACCCCTAAAATAAGTAAATCAGTAAATGAAATCCATTGTCAGTTTATTTTATAACTGGCACAGACATGGTGGTGTAGCAGGACGATTGGAATGCTGCAAACCAAGAGGTTGTGAGTTCAAATCCCAGGAAACTACATGTTGAATAGTAATTTCTGTATAAACGAAAGTTTCAGTAGACTAGAAAAGGCTGTGGTTCCAGTTACTAAATAATTAATTGAATCAACTAGATGTTTTTTTTTACAGTGCAGGCACACACACACACACACACACACACACACACACACACACACACACACACACACACACACACACATACACACAGAGACACACACACACATACACAAACACACTAGAATATACTTTGTCATCAGGTGAGCTCCCGGAATAGTCAACTCATGTTATCACCTCTCCCACCAGGAAACTAAATGTTGGCACTCAGTGAATAGAATTCTGTTAACAGAGAAGGAGTGTTTGTGTGTGTGTGCGTGCAAACATGCGTGTGTGTGTGCGCGTGTGATCAAACTATTACCTAACAGTGCACAGTGCCATAGAGTTTGACCCTCTATTGTCTGCAGTGTAGTAAAGTTACAGGGGAATCCCCAGCCAGATAAAAGAGACAGCATGCATCATTAACTATAGTGTCAAATCAACATTTCTCTCTCCCCCTCTCTTTAGCTCGCTCTCTCTCTTAATCTCTCTCTCTCCCCCTCCACTTTCTGTCTTTGTCCACATCTTTCTCATCTCTCTCTCCCTCTCTTTCTCTCTCCCTCTCTTTCTCTCTCCCTCTCTTTCTCTCTCCCTCTCTTTCTCTCTCCCTCTCTTTCTCTCTCCCTCTCTTTCTCTCTCCCTCTCTTTCTCTCTCCCTCTCTTTCTCTCTCTCTCTCTCTCTCTCTCTCTCTCTCTCTCTCTCTCTCTCCCTCTCTTTCTCTCTCCCTCTCTCTCCCTCTCTCTCCCTCTCTTTCTCTCTCCCTCTCTTTGTTCATGTGTGCTCTGCTACAGCTGCAATAGTGGTAATGATAATTGGACGTGGTCCATGACCCTGCTTCCCACAACTAAAACTACATAAATCCTGAGAAACTCTAAGCCATGCCTAAACAGAGACTCACGGTGAAGGGAGTATTACATTTCAGATCTTACACAACTTAAAACCGTTATACCATATTTCCATTTTGAGAAAAAAGGGGACACTCAATCAATCCCACAAAGACAAAACATTGGCAAATCTCTGTAATATGTGATATGATGTAATATGGCCTGTTCCCCTCAGGTTCTCTCCTTCCTTTCCCCGTTTCCTGTTTCTTTCTCTTTTTCACACATCGTTATTTTCCTCCCCTCTCTTTCTGTCGCTCTCTCGTCTCATTTTCAACGGTCGCACAAAGTTAAACAATAGTTATTTTCTCACTTTTGGGTGAGAAAAGTGTTAAGTGAAGCCAGTTTGGATTTGGCTTCACACCAATCACAGCCAAAAGTCATGTACACAAACAAACAAAAATTTGAATTGTTGCATCTCGTTGTGTCATTGACCTCTGGTGGTTAGCTAGCTAGCTAAAACCGTCCCTTTCCTAAATTAGCCATTGATGGCGATAGGGGTTTGGCTGTGGTTTTACTTAATTCTCCATACTGGCCAATGATTATAACGGCGATTCTGATCCAAACATAAATGTATACATTGTGCCCCTGGTCTAAGTTCAATATTTAGCTAGATGTAGTAGGCTATATGTTTTTTTTGGTTATTGCCATGCTGGAATACCCATCCACGACCCATTTTCAATGCCCTGGCTGAGGGAAGGAGGTTCTCACACAAGATTTGACGGTACATGGCCCCGTCCATCGTCCCTTTGATGCGGTGAAGTTGTCCTGTCCCCTTAGCATAAAAACAAACCCAAAGCATAATGTTTCCACCACCATGTTTGATGGTGGGGATGGTGTTCTTGGGGTCATAGGCAGCATTCCTCCTCCTCCAAACACGGCGAGTTGAGTTGATGCCAAAGAGCTCAATTTTGGTCTCATCTGACCACAACACTTTCACCCAGTTCTGCTCTGAATCATTCAGATGTTCATTGGCAAACTTCAGACGGGCCTGTATATGTGCTTTCTTGAGCAGGGGGATCTTGCGGGCGCTGCAGGATTTCAGTCCTTCACGGCGGAGTGTGTTACCAATTGTTTTCTTGGTGACTATGGTCCCAGCTGCCTTGAGATCATTGACAAGATCCTCCCGTGTAGTTCTGGGCTGATTCCTCACCGTTCTCATGATCATTGCACCTCCACGAGGTGAGATCTTGCATGGAGCCCCAGGCCGAGGGAGATTGACAGTTCTTTTGTGTTTCTTCCATTTGCGAATAATCGCACCAACTGTTGTCACCTTCTCACCAAGCTGCTTGGCGATGGACTTGTAGGCCATTCCAGCCTTGTGTAGGTCTACAATCTTGTCCCTGACATCCTTGGAGAGCTCTTTGGTCTTAGCCATGGTAGAGAGTTTGGAATCTGATTGACTGATTGCTTCTGTGGACAGGTGTCTTTTATACAGGTAACAAGTTGAGATTAGGAGCACTCCCTTTAAGAGTGTGCTCCTAATCTCAGCTCGTTACCTGTATAAAAGACACCTGGGAGCCAGAAATCTTTCTGATTGAGAGGGGTCAAATACTTATTTCCCTAATTAAAATGCAAATCAATTTATAACATTTTTGACATGCGTTTTTCTGGATTTTTGTTGTTGTTATTCTGTCTCTCACTGTTCAAATAAACCTACCATTAAAATTAATGACTGATCATTTCTTTGTCAGTGGGCAAACGTACAAAATCAGCAGGGGATCAAATACTTTTTTCCCTCACTGTATATGTAATATGGTTTTTTCCCCCGGCGTCCTTAATGATTTTACACCACTACTCAGTTTCTTTGTTAACCGCCCAACACAGAATAGCCGCATGTGTGCACTCCCTTGGAAATCGTTTGGGGAAAATATCCTTTCTATTTTATTCAGCTATGTTCAATTGTATTCTTCTTACTATAAAATCATATAAAATAATGCCACAGAATTTTAAGCAAATTTCGTCTGCTAAATGAACTAGTGTAGCCCACAGCCATATGGCATAGCCAGATCAGGGCCTAACTGTCACACCCTGGCTCTGGGACTCATTATGTTGAGCCAGGGTGTGTTCATTTCTATGTGTGTATTTCTATGTTGGTGTTCATTCTAGTTTGTTGTATTCTATGTTTGCCTGAGTGACTCCCAATCAGAGGCAACAAGTGTCAGCTGTTGGCTGGTTGTCTCTGATTGGGAGCCATATTTAAACTGTATGTTTTCCCTTTGTGGTTGTGGGTTTTTGTTCCGTGTTCGGTCATTGACACCGTGGACGTCACGAGTCGTTTCTTGTTTTGTTTCGTGCTTTAACTAATTAAAGTCATGTTTGTTCATCACGCTGCGCCTTGGTCTACTCCTTACCTCGATCGTGACACTAACATAAGGACAACTCAGAGTATGCTATTCTGTTCTTCTGAAATAGACTACATTTTCTTCATATCGTGTTTCTTTAGTCCTGTCTAAAATAAATAATGGATGTATTGTGAATGTGTAGGCTATATTACATTGATTTACTAGACTTTGTCATCTCCTGTCTGGATTACTGCAACTCGCTGTTGGCTGGGCTCCCTGCCTGTGCCATTAAACCCCTACAACTTATCCAGAACGCTGCAGCCCGTCTGGTGTTCAACCTTCCGAAGTTCTCTCACGTCACCCCGCTCCTCCGCACACTCCACTGGCTTCCAGTTGAAGCTCGCATCTGCTACAAGACCATGGTGCTTGCCTACGGAGCTGTGAGGGGAACGGCACCTCCGTAACCTTCAGGCTCTGATCAGTCCCTACACCCAAACGAGGGCATTGCGTTCATCCACATCTGGCCTGCTGGCCCCCCTACCTTTGCGGAAGCACAGTTCCCGCTCAGCCCAGTCAAAACTGTTCGCTGCTCTGGCACCCCAATGGTGGAACAAGCTCCCTCACGACGCTAGGACAGCGGAGTCACTCACCACCTTCCGGAGACACTTGAAACCCCACCTCTTTAAGGAATACCTGGGATAGGATAAAGTAATCCTTCTACCAGCCCCTTAACCCACCCCCCCCCCCCACCCAAAAAAAAAAAGACCCACTGGCTATAAGGTGAATGGACCAATTTGTAAGTCGCTCTGGATAAGACCGTCTGCTAAATGACGTAAATGTAATATGTAGACGTTCCAAAGGTCCGCATAAGTGGCAGGAGATGCTAAACATGTTTATGTTAACTAACGGTCAATTACCGTGAGACCGGCAGTTATTTGCACGACAATCACAGGCTGATAAAATGTCGTGACCGCCACAGCCCTAGGTATGAACACCAAAACATTCAATGTTGTGAGAGGATACCTCCTTCACTGTTTCACCAACCAAAAGGTATTACGGTTACCATTTCTCACCAGAGCGTTCACCATACTTGGACCATCACAGAGAAGTGGTAGATGTGTGTTGATATAATCTGGTAAGGGGTCATATGTTAGGAATGATGATTGAATAATGTCCTGGATGTACATTTGGCCAGGGCATCAGGGTTTCAAAGGTGGGTCAAGACACATCATGAAAACCTAATTATGTTCCTTGGACAGAGCACCAATGCATCACACCCAAAAGTGAGAAAATAACTATTGTTCAACTGTGCAACTATTGAAAATATGGTTGCATGATGATACATAATGGTTCAATATTATCATTTATAAATGGTTAATAACCAGAGGTAAATATTGGCTCACTAATTGGAAAACACTGACCAGTTATAATTTTTTTACATTTACATTTAAGTCATTTTAGCAGACGCTCTTATCCAGAGCGACTTACAGTTAGTGAGTGCATACATTATTTTTTCATACTGGCCCCCCCGTGGGAATCGAACCCACAACCCTGGCGTTGCAAACGCCATGCTCTACCAACTGAGCTACATCCCTGCCGGCCATTCCCTCCCCTACCCTGGACAACGCTGGGCAAATTGTGCGCCGCCCCATTGGTCTCCCGGTCGCGGCCGGCTACGACAGAGCCTGGATTCGAACCAGGATCTCTAGTGGCACAACTAGCGCTGCGATGCAGTGCCTTAGACCACTGCGCCACTCGGGAGGATATTGCACCAATTTTACCAATACGATATATAACCATTTATTAATGGTTGATAATACATTTACAAATGATTAAATAATAGTTAATAACGCAATTATAACCCCTTCATAAACCTTTTACAAATGAAACCTTATTGTAAAGTGTTGCCCATTATTTGTTGTTGAGGCAATTATCTGCTGACTGTTTAATTGTTTTAAACTTTTATTTTGACAGTTCAATGTTTTTAAATTCTCTTTCTCTCCTCTCTCAGTGACTCAGGGCCAGATGGTGATGGACTGCTGTCTGGTTGTCAGTCAAAAAGAGATCCCTAGACGCATTGTCATGGGTTACCAGTCTCAGGTCAGAGGTCAAGGCTGCTCCATCAACGCTGTGGTGTAAGTGAACAACTTGTTTTCATTGGTTTGTATTTACAAGGACCACCCCCTGTAGAGTTGAGAGGATTGTATAGGTTATAAGAAATATGGTGAACTCTCCACATGCCTTTATAAGAAAGCAAGGCTGTTATTATACTGAACTAAAACATAAACACAACATGCAACAATTTCAAAAGATTTTACTGAGTTACAGTTCATAGAAGGAAATCAGTCAATTGAAATAAATTCATTAGGCCCTAATCTATGCATTTCACATGACTGGGGACTGGCAGAAGACGTCAGTCCGCTAATATAGGACTAGTAAAGGCCCAGTGAACTACTTTTGGGAAAACATTTAAAACTTGAGTCTGAAAATTATCTGTACAAAACAGTTAATCTGATAATACTTATGGAATAAAAAAATACTTGCTTTCTAGGTTCTTGAAATACTTTGCAAATGGAAATTATTTTTGTGTGAAAACTGAAATGGTCTATTCATTCCATTTTAGTAGACACTCTTATCCAGATCAACGTACAGTAGTGAGTGGATACATTTTCATACTGGTCCCCCGTAGGAACCGAACCCACAACCGTAGCGTTGCAAGCGCCACGCTCACTCTACCAACTGAGCTACATCGTCACAAACCACCTGATGTCTCGATGTACTCAATTACTGTATTGTGCATTGTTTTTCTTCATGGTGATGGAAAGTCTACAGGTACAAACCTAGATGACTAGCCTATGTACAATACAGTAATGTAGATTTACATTAAGTGGTTTGTAAGCAGTGGCGGTCGTTGCCGTTTAAGATGAGGGAGGACCATTTTTTTCATGAGCATGGCCTTATTTCTATTACAGCATATTGGATGACTCTCCTTCATTTTCCATTCACCCAGTTCAATGTAACAGTGATAGGTTTAGGCTACTACATGATACTCAAATTTTCCCTATACCCATCATGAGGTTGCTACAACCTAGCCTACGAATGAAAGTTGCACACAGGTCGGGAGAAAAATTTGAGGTGACAGACAGTGACACATGGACTGACGGTGACATTCAATACCGCCTTGCACACTCTTGCCTGCATCTAGCTGATATAGGGTGTAATCATTAGTCCAACAGTTGCAAACGGAAGTTTCTATTGGACAAATTCAGGTATGTTTAAACACAGTTCACTTTCATAGCAGCCACGTTGTATTCCTTCTCGCATCTACACGCTCTTCTCCTCTCACCTTTTCCCTTCGCTTGTGGACTTCAATGCACAACACATCAGCTGTGTGTGACCAAGAGAAAAAACCTTTCCAAGCCAAACCATATTATAACCGCTGCACACAGCCTACATCGTTGTCACCATATTAGCTAAAGTAACGTCATAGTCAGCATAGCTAATAGAACAAATTCATTAGTAAACACGCTACAATCATGCAGTAACGTTACAGTGTGCAGTCAGTAAGCAATTTGGCACTTACACCGACCGGCTGCGGTGGCAATAAATTAGTAAAACCAAAAGTTTCCCTTGACTTGGAAGAGTTCCATTGTTGTGTTGTATAGGCATAGCCAGCTAGCTAACATAGCATCCCTCTGTTTGAGCCAGGTGTTTCAGTAGTCTAAACTAGCTAGCTGCATTTGCTAGCTAAGTAAGTGAAACTGAAAGTTTAATTTAAAAAAAAGATAATCTCTCTCTCTCTCTCTCTCTCTCTCTCTCTCTCTCTCTCTTGCTTCTCCTTCATTTTGGAAGAAATTAATTTGTTCAAAACTGTTAAACTATTGTCTTTCTCTCTGTTCGTGTCAACTACTCACCACATTTTATGCAGTACAGTGCTAGCTAGCTGTAGCTTATGATTTCAGTACTAGATTAATTCTTTGTTCCTTTGATTGGGTGGACAACATGTCAGTTCATGCTGCAAGAGCTTTGATAGGTTGGAAGACATTCTCCAGAAGTTGCCATAATTACTGTGTAAGTCTATGGAAGGGGGTGAGAACCATGAGCCTCCCAGGTTTTGTATTGAAGTCAATGTACCCAGAGGAGGACGGAAGCTAGGTGTCCTCCGGCTACACCATGGGGCTACCCTACAGAGTGCTCCTGAGGCTACTGTAGACTTTAATTGCAAAATAGTGTGTTTTAATCAATTATTTGGTCAAATGTGATTATATTTAGTATAGTTTTATCTAAAAAGGATAACGTTTTTAATGTTTTACAATTTTTATTTTTATGAAATTCACGGAGGAGGAGCTCAAATGCATTAAGAAGAAAGAAATTCCACAAATTAACTTTTAACAAGGCACACCTGTTAATTGAAATGCATTCCAGGTGACTACCTTATGAAGCTGGTTGAGAGAATGCCAAGAGTATGCAAAGCTGTCATCAAGGCAAAGGGTGGCTACTTTGAAGAATATAAAATATAAAATATATATTGATTTGTTTAAACCTTTTTTGGTTACTACATGATTCCATATGTGTTATTTCATTGTTTTGATGTCTTCACTATTATTATACAATATAGAAAATAGTAAAAATAAAGAACAACCCTTGAATGAGTAGGCGTGTCCAAACCTTTGACTGGTACTGTACATTTTTCTAAAAATGACATACGTTTTAAATTCTGATTTTTCAGGGGGTGCTGCAGCACTTTCAGCACCCCTACTTCCCACGGCTATGCCAGTAGCAGGAGTTTGATCACAGCATATGCCTTACTCTCTGTCCCTCCCTGTAACCTCTCTCCCCAATCTCATTCCTTACTCTCTGTCCCTCCCTGTAACCTCTCTCCCCATCTCATTCCTTACTCTCTGTCCCTCCCTGTAACCTGTCTCCCTTCTCATTCCTTACTCTCTGTCCCTCCCTGTAACCTCTCTCCCCATCTCATTCCTTACTCTCTGTCCCTCCCTGTAACCTCTCTCCCCAATCTCATTCCTTACTCTCTGTCCCTCCCTGTAACCTCTCTCCCCAATCTCATTCCTTACTCTCTGTCCCTCCCTGTAACCGCTCTCCCCAATCTCATTCCTTACTCTCTGTCCCTCCCTGTAACCTCTCTCCCCATCTCATTCTTTACTGCAGCTTCACTACCAAGAGGGGACTCAAGCTGTGTGCTCCCACTGATCCCACCTGGGTTACAGACCTGATGAAACACATGGACCGCCTCATCAATAAGTGCCAAGAAACGAACTTCAAGGTACCATCCTTAATGTACAAGCAATGTGCATGTAGATGACATAGATTACAGTATATAGTAGATATAGTACTGTGTAGATTACATGCTGAGTTAGTCCCGAGTTATGATTTGGTGGTTAAGCAGGTGGCTTAGTGGTTAAGAGCGTTGTGCCAGTAACCGAAAGGTCGCTGGTTCTAATCCCCGAGCCAACTAGGTGAAAAATCTGTGCCCTTGAGCAAGGCACTTAACCCTAATCGCTCTGGATAAGAGTGTCTACGTAAATGTGGTTGGCTTAATCTGTAGTAGATATAGTACTGTGTAGGTTAGTCTGAGTTATGATTTGGTGGTTAAGAGCATTGTGCCATGTAAATGTGGTTGGCTTTAATCTTTCACAAATCTTTCACATGTTTTTAGCTGCAACCATTGAACCATTGAACCAATGATGTTGAGTGTTGAGTCCCAGAAAAAAAAAACGTAAAAAAAAAAAAAACCTATGTGATTCAGCTGTTACTAAACCACTAAAGTCTGGAATTCAAGAGAAGTTCAGTTCAGTTTCCCTAAACTTACTTTAGCTGCTGACCTGACTCTGTGTGTGTCTGTGTGGTTGCAGGCTATACACTGTAAGAAGCTGAAGCCTAAGAGTTCCTAAGGTCCCCTGCTGGAACCCCTCACCACCATCCCCACCCGCCTCTCCCGGTCCAAAGAACAGTGACAGAGCCTGAGAAGAACCTTCCAAGTGGGTGAAGAACAGGGTGGGAGAAGTAAAAAAAAAAAAAAAATGTCTAAAGTGATTCCTCCTACCACTAATGCACTTTTTCAGTTTCCTTCCGTCTTGAGTCTTTAGTTAATCCAATAGACCGCCTTGCTTAAGCTACCATGTTGTTTCTCAGTGGCACTTTCATGTAGCAGACATTTCTTTTTTTATATGTGACAAAATATTGAATGATAATATTCCAAAAAGAGTAGACTAGCTTTGACCTCACATCTGGACTGACCCTTAAATAGATTGGAAGAGAAACAAAATGGCAGAAGTTAAAATGACTTTAAGGTCATCAAATATAATTTTATTTGTCACATGCTTCGTGAACAACAGGTGTAGACTAACAGTGAAATGCTTACTTACACAACCTGTTCCAACAATGCAGGGTCAAAGATAAAAAATATATAAAATCAGAATCAGAAATGAGAAAGAATCAGGGATTAGAGGTCAGGGGTCAAGGTGCTGGCAGATGGTTAGAACACCCATCTCCCTAAAGTGAATCTGTACGTCAATCTCAGATAATTAAAATGTTCTTATCATTTGTGAACCTACAATGTGAACCTACTTTGATGAATTTATATATTTTCATGGACCTTTTGTTTTTTCAATAAAGACTTTGTCAAATCAATATTCTGAGTGAACACATTGCTGTATTTCAAACAGAATGAGACACAGACTTTTGAGGACCGTAGTGCATGGGCCGGATTCCCGGACACAGATTAAGCTCATGGGCCCAAATCGCTAAACAACAAGAAGTATAACTATTCGCCAATAGAGGGCACTAAACACCCAAACTTGTGGCTGTTTAAATACCGCAGTAGATGGGTGTGTGTGATCAGAAGGAAACACAATGAAAAATCTTCAAATGTAGTGTCGTGGAAATTCACCACTAAGGACTCAAATTCAAAGTAAATTAAGCAATCTTTATTATCACTGCCGTAGAGGTTCACAAACTCAATGAAACTCTGAAAAGGGGCATTCCCTTTTCAGTCCCTTTAAACTGCTACACAAACAGGTCATATAAGCATGGTTGGTTCCTGCATGAGACTGACTGATACCACACCAGGCTTCTTACCTTGAAACTGAGATACTCCTTTTGGTTCCCAGAACACGTTTTGGGCGTACAGCCAAATTGCTTATCAGTGATAGTGTGGATTCCGCCCATGTACAATCAATCAGCCACTCGCATGAACCCAACCAAGACAGGTTATTAGAAAAACAGCATTATGCTAAACATGCGATCTGATACACACAGAGAACATTTCCAACACAGTAGTTTTTGTCTTTAATTACCATGGTTTTTACACAGGAAGGTGATTTTCTGTTAAAGGCGCATTATACAACATCTCCACATGCAAAGTCTAAATTCTTTAAGCAACTAAAAGCCTGTCATTAACAGTGCTATTGTAACCTGTAATGCAGCCTCTGCCAAAAGATCTGGACCTTAGAGGGCCAATCCACAGTTAAAACAATAAACAAGGCAACAGTAAACATGTCTTCCCAACGAATGACGCAGTGCCCCCCCCAATTGAGATATTGTGTGTGACTTACAAATTTCAGTTATAAAATTTCAGTTATCGTATGTGACCACAGATTATCCATTGTATTGACCAGATACTCAAGTGGCCACTCTAATAATGAAAATAAACGTCTTCAAAAATGGAAGGTAGTTAGCCTGGGTACCAGTCTTTTTAGATAATCCACTCCATGTACTCCATGTCATGTGCCAAAGAAAAAACACCACTTGCCGGAGAAGACAGAATTTGGGCCCAGTTAACCCACTCGCGTCGCCTCTTCCTCTCTGGTTTGACTCAAAAACGTCAGTTAATAATGGGCAATCAGTCTAATTTTAAAAAGGCCGGATCTCTATGGCAAGACGCATCATTCACCCAAGTTTCGTCATGTTTCGGGCCAGTGCTGTCTGAGATTTCGCGTGTGAATAACATACGAACAGACAGACCGACGGACGGACGGAGACCGATCCACAGTCCCCTGCCCAATATCATCATGGGGGACAAAAAGCCGTTACCCGCCTTTGTTTTGGTAAGAAGCTGAGGGGGGACAAGGGGAAGATCTCAACTGCATACTCCTCGCCTCCTCTCTCCTAGCCTCTTTCTCAAAACCCATTGGAGGAAAAATCCAGAGGTCCCTCCCCTTTGACCTTCTCCTCCAATGGGTTTTGAGAAGGAGGCGAGGAGAGAGGACGCGAGGACTATGCAGTTCAGATCAAATCAAATCAAATTTTATTGGCCACATGCGCCGAATACAACAGGTGCAGACATTACAGTGAAATGCTTACTTACAGCCCTTAACCAACAGTGCATTTATTTTTTAATAAAAAAGTAAAATAAAACAACAACAAAAAAGTGTTGAGAAAAAAAGAGCAGAAGTAAAATAAAATAACAGTAGGGAGGCTATGTATACAGGGGGGTACCGGTGCAGAGTCAATGTGCGGGGGCACCGGCTAGTTGAGGTAGTTGAAGTAATTTGTACATGTGAGTGACTATGCATAAATAATTAACAGAGTAGCAGCAGCGTAAAAATATGGGGTGGGGGGTGGGGGTGGTGGGGTCAGTGCAAATAGTCCGGGTAGCCATGATTAGCTGTTCAGGAGTCTTATGGCTTGGGGGTAGAAGCTGTTGAGAAGTCTTTTGGAGCTAGACTTGGCACTCCGGTACCGCTTGCCGTGCGGTAGCAGAGAGAACAGTCTATGACTAGGGTGGCTGGAGTCTTTGACAATTTTGAGGGCCTTCCTCTGACACCGCCTGGTATAGAGGTCCTGGATGGCAGGAAGCTTGGCCCCAGTGATGTACTGGGCCGTACGCACTACCCTCTGTAGTGCCTTGTGGTCGGAGGCTGAGCAGTTGCCATACCAGGCGGTGATGCAACCAGTCAGGATGCTCTCGAAGGTGCAGCTGTAGAAGTTTTTGAGGATCTGAGGACCCATGCCAAATCTTTTCAGTCTCCTGAGGGGGAATAGGCTTTGTCGTGCCCTCTTCACGACTGTCTTGGTGTGTTTGCTCTCAAACTGTTCCACTACAGCCCCATCGATGAGAATGGGGGCGTGCTCAGTCCTCTTTTTTTTCCTGTAATTCACAATCATCTCCTTTGTCTTGGTCACGTTGAGGGAGAGGTTGTTATCCTGGCACCACAAGGCCAGGTCTCTGACCTCCTCCCTATAGGCTGTCTCATCGTTGTCTGTGATCAGGCCTACCACTGTTGTGTCGTCGGCAAACTAAATGATGGTGTTGGAGTCGTGCCTGGCCATGCAGTCATGGGTGTACAGGAGGGGACTGAGCACGCACCCCTGAGGGGCCCCCGTGTTGAGGATCAGTGTGGCAGATGTGTTGTTACCTACCCTTACCACCTGGGGGCGGCCCGTCAGGAAGTCCAGGATCCAGTTGCAGAGGGAGGTGTTTAGTCCCAGGATCCTTAGCTTAGTGATGAGCTTTGAGGGCACTATGGTGTTGAATGCTGAGCTGTAGTCAATGAATAGCATTCTCACGTAGGTGTTCCTCTTGTCCAGGTGGGAAAGGGCAGTGTGGAGTGCAATAGAGATTGCATCATCTGTGGATCTATTGGGGCGGTATGCAAATTGGAGTGGGTCTAGGGTTCCTGGGATAATGGTGTTGATGTGAGCCATGACCAGCCTTTCAAAGCACTTCATGGCTACAGACATCAGTGCTACGGGTCGGTAGTCATTTAGGCAGGCTATCTTAGTGTCCTTGGGCACGGGGACTATGGTGGTCTGCTTGAAACATGTTGGTATTACAGACTCAGTCAGGGACATGTTGAAAATGTCAGTGAAGACACTTGCCAGTTGGTCAGCACATGCTCGGAGTACACGTCCTGGTAATCCGTCTGGCCCTGCGGCCTTGTGAATGTTGACCTGCTTAAAAGTCATACTCACATTGGCTACGGAGAGCGTGATCACATAGTCATCTGGAACAGCTGGTGCTCTCATGCATGCTTCAGTGTTGCTTGCCTCGAAGCCAGCATAGAAGTGGTTTAGCTCGTCTGGAAGTCTTGTGTCACTGGGCAGCTCGCGGCTGTGCTTCCCTTTGTAGTCTGTAATAGTTTTCAAGCCCTGCCACATCCGACGAGCGTCAGAGACGGTGTAGTACGATTCAATCTTCCCATTGTCCATGTTCCCTCAGCCCTGTGTTCCCTCAGTCTATGTTCCCTCAACCCTACATTCCCTCAGTCATATGTTCCCTGAGTATCCACTGAACCAATTTCAATCAAAATTGGCACAAATGCTTACTGTTTTAAAGGGCAATTTCGCCATGTTTCAAACTCATATTCTTTATCTCCCCATCACAATACCGTGTTTACCACTGGAGGCTGGTGGGAGGAGCTATAGGAGGACTTGCTCATTGTAATGTCTGGAATGGAATTAATGGAATGGAGTCAAACGTGGTTTCCATGTGATCTGTTTGAAACTGTTCCATTTATTCCATTTGTCTATTATTCTTTTCAAACGCATTCAAGCTCTGTCAACCATTTTCAAGTCTTGTCATAGACTTTCAAGCAGATTTAAATAAAAACTGTAACTCAGCCACTCAGGAACATTCACTGTCTTCTTGGTAAGCAACTCCAGTGTAGATTTGGCCTTGTGTTTTAGGTTACTGTCCTGCTGAAAGGTACATTTATCTCCCAGTGTCTGGTGGAAAGCAGACTGAAAGCATCTGTCCTCGTGCTACTAGACCTTAGTGCTGCCTTTGACACCATCGATCACCACATTCTTTTGGAGAGACTGGAAACCCAAATTGGTCTACACGGACAAGTTCTGGCCTGGTTTAGATCTTACCTGTCGGAAAGATATCAGTTTGTCTCTGTGAATGGTCTGTCCTCCGACAAATCAACTGTACATTTCGGTGTTCCTCAAGGTTCCGTTTTAGGACCACTATTGTTTTCACTATATATTTTACCTCTTGGGGATGTTATTCGAAAACATAATGTTAACTTTCACTGCTATGCGGATGACACACAGCTGTACATTTCAATGAAACATGGTGAAGCCCCAAAATTGCCCTCGCTAGAAGCCTGTGTTTCAGACATAAGGAAGTGGATGGCTGAAAACTTTCTACTTTTAAACTCGGACAAAACAGAGATGCTTGTTCTAGGTCCCAAGAAACAAAGAGATCTTCTGTTAAATCTGACAATTCATCTTGATGGTTGTAAAGTCGTCTCAAATAAAACTGTGAAGGACCTCGGCGTTACTCTTGACCCTGATCTCTCTTTTGACGAACATATCAAGACTGTTTCAAGGACAGCTTTTTTCCATCTACGTAACATTGCAAAAATCAGAAATGTTCTGTCCAAAAATGATGCAGAAAAATTAATCCATGCATTTGTTACTTCTAGGTTAGACTACTGCAATGCTCTACTTTCCGGCTACCCGGATAAAGCACTAAATAAACTTCAGTTAGTGCTAAATACGGCTGCTAGAATCCTGACTAGAACCAAGAAATTTGATCATATTACTCCAGTGCTAGCTTCCCTACACTGGCTTCCTGTTAAGGCAAGGGCTGATTTCAAGGTTTTACTGTTAACCTATAAAGCGTTACATGGGCTTGCTCCTACCTATCTTTCCGAGTTGGTCCTGCCGTACATACCAATACGTACGCTACGGTCACAAGACGCAGGCCTCCTAATTGTCCCTAGAATTTCTAAGCAAACAGCGGGAGGCAGGGCTTTCTCCTATAGATCTCCATTTTTATGGAACAGTCTGCCTACCCATGTGAGAGACGCAGACTCGGTCTCAACCTTTAAGTCTTTACTGAAGACTTATCTCTTCAGTAGGTCATATGATTGAGTGTAGTCTGGCCCAGGAGTGTGAAGGTGAACGGAAAGGCTCTGGCGCAACGAACAGCCCTTGCTGTCTCTGCCAGGCCGGTTCCCCTCTCTCCACTGGGGTTCTCTGCCTCTAACCCTGTTACAGGGGCTGAGTCACTGGCTTGCTGGTGCTCTTTCATGCCGTCCCTAGGAGGGGTGCGTCACTTGAGTGGGTTGAGTTACTGACGTGATCTTCCTGTCTGGGTTGGCGCCCCCCCTTGGTTTGTGCTGTGGTGGAGACCTCTGTGGGCTATACTCGGCCTTGTCTCAGGATTGTAAGTTGGTGGTTGAGGATATCCCTCTAGTGGTGCGGGGGCTGTGCTTTGGCAGAGTGGGTGGGGTTATATCCTTCCTGTTTGGCCCTGTCCGGGGGTTTCTTCGGATGGGGCCACAGTGTCTCCGGACCGCTCCTGTCTCAGCCTCCAGTATTTATGCTGCAGTAGTTTATGTGTCGGGGGGCTGGGGTTAGTTGGTTATACCTGGAGTACTTCTCCTGTCTTATCCAGTGTCCTGTGTGAATTTAAGTATGCTCTCTCTAATTCTCTCGTTCTCTCTTTCTCTCTGAGAACCTGAGCCCTAGGACCATACGTCAGGACTACCGGGCATGCTGACACCTTGCTGTCCCCAGTCCGCCTGGCCTTGCTGCTATTCCAGTTTCAACTGTTCTGCCTGCGGTTACGAAACCCCTACCTGTCCCAGACCTGCTGTTTTCAACTCTTAATGATCGGCTATGAAAAGCCAACTGAGAGACCTGAGCCCTAGGACCATACGTCGGGACTACCGGCCGTGGTGACTCCTTGCTGTCCCCAGTCCGCCTGGCCTTGCTGCTATTCCAGTTTCAACTGTTCTGCCTGCGGTTATGGAACCCCTACCTGTCCCAGACCTGCTGTTTTCAACTCTTAATGATCGGCTATGAAAAGCCAACTGAGATTTATTCCTGATTATTATTTGACCATGCTTGTCACTTATGAACATTTTTGAACATCTTGGCATGGTTCTGTTATAACCTCCACCCGGCACAGCCAGAAGAGGACTGGCCACCCCTCATAGCCTGGTTCCTCTCTAGGTTTCTTCCTAGGTTTTGGCCTTTCTAGGGAGTTTTTCCTAGCCACCGTGCTTCTACACCTGCATTACTAGCTGTTTGGGGTTTTAGGCTGGGTTTCTGTACAGCACTTCGAGATATTAGCTGATGTACGAAGGGCTATATAAAATAAAATTGATTGATTGATTGATTGAACCAGTTTTTCCTTTAGGATTTGCCGTTCCTTTTTTATCCTGAAAAACTCCCCAGTCCTTAATGATAAAGATAACACGCATACCCATAACATGATGCAGCCACCACAATGTTGGAAAATATGGAGAGTGGTACTCAGTAATGTGTTGAATTGGATTTGCCTCAAATATAACAAATTTAATAATAATAAATGTTCAGTCTGTCAGTTAGGTTAGTATTGTGGAGTAACTACAATGTTGTGGATCCATCCTCAGTTTTCTCCTATCACAGCCATTACACTCTGTAACTGTTTTAAAGTCACCATTTCTTCTTCTCTGGCAACTGAGTTAGGAAGGACATCTGTATCTTTGTAGTGACTGGGTGCATTGATACACCATCCAAAGTGTAATTAATAACTTCACCATGCTCAAAGGGATATTCAATGTCTGCTTTTTTTTTTTTTTACCATCTACCAATAGGTGCCCTTCTTTGCGAGGCATTGGAAAACATCCCTGGTCTTTGTCGTTGAATCTGTGTTTGAAATTCACTGCTCGACTGAGGCACCTTACAGATAATTGTATGTGTGGGGTACAGAGATGAGGTAGTCATTCAAAAATCATGTTATACACTATTATTGAGTCCATGCAACTTATTATGTGACTTGTTAAGCACATTTTTATTGCTGAACTTATTTAGGCTTGCCATAATAAAGGGATTGAATATTTATTGAATCAAGACATTTCAGCTTTTCATTTTTTATTAATTTGTAAAAATGTGGAAAAACATAATTCCACTTTGACATTATGTGGTATTGTGCGTAGGCCAATGACAACAAATCTCAATTTAATCAATTTTAAATTCAGGCTGTAACACAACAACATGTGGAAAAAGTCAAGGGGTGTGAATACTTTCTGAAGCCACTGTATACAGTAGAAGTCGGAAGTTTACATACACTTAGGTTGGAGTCATTGTCACGAATTCTGCCGAGGCTGCTCCTCCTCCTTGCTCGGGCAGGCTTCGGCGTTCGTCGTCCCCGGAGTACTAGCTGCCACCGTTGAATGTTATCGATGTTTGTTTGGTTTTGTCTTCTTTGTACACCTGTTTCCATTTAGTGTTCATTATGTCTCCTATAAGTTTCTCGTTTTGTTTGTAGTTTTTTGTGTGTAATTGTACGCCTGTCCGTTGGGGTTGTTGGTTTTTGCATTCTCTTTATTCAAGAGTATTTACGCACTGTCTGCGTATCACGCGCCTCCGTCGTTTGAGGCCCTTTATTTTGTATTGTCCTTTTTCCTGACTAGCAAAGTCTGTTTGGACTAAGCTTCTGTGTCCTGCGCCTGACTCCACCACCGCTTAGACATCAGCACCTCTGACAGAATTACACACCATTATGGAGTCAGCAGGAGCAGCGGCGGCACCCGAGTCGCTGGAGGATCGAGTCAGCGGTCAAGACGCCAGGATCCAGCAACTTGGATCCGCCCTGCATGAGGTGATCAACACTCTGCGCCGATGGGAGAGCGGAGGAGTGCCCACACCTTCTCCAACCTTACCACCACCATCGGTCAGTCCTCCCATCCCAGCTCCGGAATCCAGTGGGATTCGCCTCTCGCTCCCGAGGGCGTATGATGGCACCGCAGCCGGGTGTCAGGGGTTCCTCCTGCAGGTGGAACTCTACCTGGCCACCATACACCCGGCGCCCTCGGGATACGAGAGCGTTTCCGCCCTCATCTCCTGTCTATCCGGCAAGGCGTTGGAATGGGCTAACGCCGAATGGAGGGGGATAGACGCCGCCACCATCACCTACGCGGAGTTCTCCCGCCACTTCAGGGCAGTGTTCGATCATCCACCTGAGGGGAAAGCGGCGGGGGAGCGTCTATTCTACCTCCGACAGGGGAAGAGGAGCGCACAGGAGTTCGCCCTGGAATTCCGGACTCTAGCGGCGGATGCGGGGTGGAATGAGAGGGCCCTCATCGACCACTATCGATGCAGTCTACGGGAGGACGTACGTCGAGAGCTGGCCTGCAGGGACACCAACCTATCGTTCGACCAGTTGGTGGACATGTCCATCCGTCTCGATACCCTGCTGGCCACCCGCGGACGTCCCGAGTTGGGGCCGTCCATTCCATCCTCCAGCACCTCCGAGCCGAGCCCAATGGAGCTCGGGGGTGCTGGCGCTAGAGAGAGGAGGAGAGGGAGCCCGAGGGCGGCCGTCCCCTGCACCAACTGTGGCCGTGGAGGGCACACTGCGGCTAGGTGCTGGGGAGGGTCTCCAGGGGGACGGGACAACAGGTCACGCACTGGGGAGTCATTTCAGGTGAGTAGGCGCCCCACTTACCCAGAGCTCTCTGTTGTTCACAATTATGTATACCTGTAAGATTTCCTCAGGTTGCACCTCATTCCCAGCATAAGGCGCTAGTCGATTCAGGCGCAGCTGGGAATTTTATTGATCGGAATTTTTGTGTAAGGTTAGGGATATACCTCCTGCCTGTTGATGCTCCCTTCCTTGTCCATGCACTAGATAGCCGCCTGTTGGGATTGGGGTTGATTAGAGAGGTCACAGCACCACTAAAGATGAGTACGCAGGGGGGTCATGAGGAGACTATTCAGTTATATCTGATCGACTCTCCTGCGTATCCTGTGGTGCTGGGGCTTCCCTGGTTAATCACACATGATCCCTCCATTTCGTGGCAACAGAGGGCTCTCAAGGAGTGGTCTGCCCAGTGTGTAGGGCGATGTCTAGGTGTTTCCGTGGGGGCGACCTCGGTGGAGAGTCCGAACCAAGTGCCCGGATTGCACATTCCCCCTGAGTATGAGGATTTAGCACTCGTGTTCAGCAAAACGAGGGCGACGCGATTGCCGCCTCATAGACAGGGGGATTGTGCGATAGACCTCCAGACAGGAGCAGCGCTTCCGCGGAGCCATGTGTATCCTCTGTCTCAAGAGGAGAAGGTGGCTATGGAGACATACATAGCCGAGTCTCTGAGACAGGGATACATACGGCCCTCCACTTCCCCTGCGTCCTCAAGTTTATTTTTTGGTGAAGAAGAAGGATGGAGGGTTGCGCTGTCACGATTTAACTAGATATGAACCCAAATGCAGACAACTACACCGAGCCAGAGAAGGTTTAACAGGTTTATTTACAAAAGTTCAATTTGTCCAGGTTTCCAATAATAGGGGAAGAGCAAGTCCAGGTTAACAGGGAGGGTAACAGATCCAGGTTCAGAGCAGGAGTGGTACCGTAACGTCCTAGTGTCCGTGGTGAGTCCAAAAGGAAGGTCCGGTAGTGGTAAGCAGGATGGTGGTGGCAGGAGTGAAGCGGAGGCAGGAGTCAGGTTCCAATAATCTGTGGCACAGGAGAAAAGTAACTAGAACAGGCCAAAAACACAAAGGGCGAAAACAAGCAGGTTGAGTCAACAGCGAAACTAACATGGTAGTCTTGACTATGATCTGACGATGAGTGGCAAGTTTGACCGGGTCTTAAAGGCTGAGGTGATTATGGTGAATGAGCTGCAGCTGGAACCCTGACTCCCGCACACCAGACTTCACTCCTGCAATCAAGGACAGACAGAGGGGAGGGAGAGAGCAGAGAGAGAGCTACCTAGCAGCAGTAGGCCTAACATGCGCCCGTGTATTGATTACCGTAGTCTCAATCAGATCACTGTGAAATACAGTTATCCACTCCCTCTGATTGCGAGTATGACGGAATCATTACACGGAGCGCGTTTCTTCACAAAACTGGATCTCAGGAGCGCCTGCAACTTGGTGCGCATTAGGGAGGGAGATGAATGGAAGACAGCATTTAGTACCACCTCGGGTCATTATGAGTATCTCGTCATGCCATACGGGTTAATGAATGCTCCTTCAGTCTTCCAATCCTTTGTGGACGAGATCTTCCGGGACATGCATGGGCAAGGTGTGGTAGTGTACATTGACGACATTCTAGTGTACTCTTCTACACGAGCCGAGCATGTAGCCCTGGTGCGCCGAGTGTTGAGTAGGCTGTTGGAGCACGACTTGTATGTCAAGGCAGAGAAATGTCTGTTTTTCCAGGAGTCTGTCTCCTTTTTGGGTTATCGGTTGTCCGCGTCAGGGGTGAAGATGGAGGTTGACCGTGTGTCAGCCGTGCGTAATTGGCAAACCCCAACCACGGTTAAAGAGGTGCAGCAGTTTTTGGGTTTTGCCAATTACTACCGGAGGTTTATCCGGGACAGGTGGCAGCTCCCATAACTTCCCTGCTGAAGGGGGGCCCGGTGCGTTTGCAGTGGTCAGCTGAGGCGGACAGGGCATTTGGTAAACTGAAGGACCTGTTCACTTCGGCTCCGGTGCTGGCGCATCCGGACCCCGCTTTACCATTCCAGGTAGAGGTGGACGCGTCAGAGGCCGGTATTGGGGCCGTACTGTCGCAACGGTCCGGCACGCCACCTAAACTCCGCCCCTGTGCTTTTTATTCCAAGAAGCTCAGCCCAGCGGAGCAAAATGATGACGTAGGGGACAGGGAGCTGTTAGCCGTGGTTCAAGCCCTAAAGGTGTGGAGGCATTGGCTTGAGGGGGCTCAACACCCTTTTCTCATTTTGACTGACCACCGTAACCTGGAGTACATCCGGGCAGCTATGAGATTGAACCCTCGTCAGGCTCGGTGGAACATGTTTCTAACCCGGTTCATATTAAAAATAACGTACATCCCTGGTTCCCAGAACGGTAAGGCAGACGCCCTGTCCCGGCGGTATGACACAGAGGAGAGGTCCATTGAGCCCACTCCCATACTGCCGGAGTCTTGTCTGGTGGCACCGGTGGTGTGAGAGGTCGATGCGGAAATCGAGCGGGCGTCGTGTACCGACCCTAGTCCCCCAGAGTGTCCTGTGGGTCGGACATACGTTCCGCTCGAGGTTCGTGATCGTCTGATTTATTGGGCTCATACGTCCCCCTCCTCTGGACATCCAGGTATTGGCCGGACAGTGCACTGCCTTAGTGCTAAGTACTGGTGGCCAACGTTAGCTAGGGATGTGAGGGTTTATGTCTCCTCCTGCTCGGTGTGCGCCCAGTGTAAGGCGCCTAGACACCTGCCCAGGGGGAAGTTACAACCCCTGCCCGTTCCACAACGGCCATGGTCTCACCTCTCGGTGGACTTCGTTACAGACCTTCCCCCCTCTCAGGGGAATACTACTATACTGGTCGTTGTGGATCGGTTCTCTAAGGCCTGCCGTCTCCTCCCAATGCCGGGTCTCCCTACTGCCCTACAGACCGCTGAGGCACTGTTCACCCACGTCTTTCGGTACTACGGGGTGCCCGAGGATATAGTGTCTGATCGAGGTCCCCCGTTCACCTCCAGAGTCTGGAGGGCGTTCATGGAACGCTTGGGGGTCTCAGTGAGCCTTACCTCGGGGTACCACCCAGAGAGCAATGGGCAGGCAGAAAGAGTGAACCAGGATGTGGGTAGGTTTCTGAGATCTTATTGCCAGGGCCGGCCGGAGGAGTGGGCGAGGTATATCCCCTGGGCAGAGATGGCACAGAACTCTCTCCGCCACTCCTCCACCAACCTAACCCCTTTCCAGTGTGTGTTAGGGTATCAGCCGGTTCTGGCACCATGGCATCAGAGCCAGATCGAGGCTCCTGCGGTGGATGAGTGGGTGCGGCGCTCGGAGGAGACGTGGAACGCTGCACACGTCCATCAGCAGCGGGCCATCCGTCGACAAAAGGCAAGCGCCGATCTCCACCACAGTGAGGGTCCGGTGTACGCACCTGGAGATCGAGTCTGGTTCTCGACTCGAAACCTGCCCCTCCGCCTGCCCTGCCGGAAGCTGGGTCGGCGGTTTGTGAGGCCATTTAAAGTCCTGAGGAGATTGAACGAGGTGTGTTACAGGTTACAACTGCCTATTGATTATCACATTAACCCCTCGTTCCATGTGTCTCTTCTCAGGCCGGTGGTAGCTGGTCCACTCCAGGACTGTGAGATAAGAGAGACTCCTCCGACCCCACTGGACATCGAGGGGGCTCCGGCGTACACAGTTCGGTCCATCTTGGATTCGAGACGTCGGATGGGGGGTCTCCAATATCTCGTGGAGTGGGAGGGGTACGGCCCGGAGGAACGGTGCTGGGTGCCTAGGAGGGACATCTTAGATCCATCCCTCCTGACTGAGTTCCACCGTGGTCATCCCACGCGCCATGCTCCGCGTCCTCCTGGTCGTCCCCGAGGCCGGGGTCGGCGCACGGCTGGAGCTGCGCGTCAAGGGGGGGGGTACTGTCACGAATTCTGCTGAGGCTGCTCCTTCTCCTTGCTCGGGCAGGCTTCGGCGTTCGTCGTCCCCAGAGTACTAGCTGCCACCGTTGAATGTTATCGATGTTTGTTTGGTTTTGTCTTCTTTGTACACCTGTTTCCATTTAGTGTTCATTATGTCTCCTATAAGTTTCTCGTTTTGTTTGTAGTTTTTTGTGTGTAATTGTACGCCTGTCCGTTGGGGTTGTTGGTTTTTGCATTCTCTTTATTCAAGAGTATTTACGCACTGTCTGCGTATCACGCGCCTCCGTTGTTTGAGGCCCTTTATTTTGTATTGTCCTTTTTCCTGACTAGTAAAGTCTGTTTGGACTAAGCTTCTGTGTCCTGCGCCTGACTCCACCACCACTTAGACATCAGCACCTCTGACAGTCATTAAAACTCGTTTTTCAACCACTCCACACATTTCTTGTTAACAAACTATCGTTTTGGCAAGTCGGTTAGGACATCTACTTTGTGCATTACACAAGTAATTTTTCCAACAATTGTTTCCAGACAGATTATTTCACTTACAATTCAAAATGAGTCCTATATCGACATAACCTGAAAGGCCGCTCAGCAAGGAAGATGCCACTGCTCCAAAACCGCCATAAAAAAGACAGACTACGGTTTGCAACTGCACATGGGGACAAAGATCGTACCTTTTGGAGAAATGTCCTCTGGTCTGATGAAACAAAAATAGAACTGTTTGGCCATAATGACCATTGTTATGTTTGGAGGAAAAAGGGGGTTGCTTGCAAGCCAAAGAACACCATCCCAACCGTGAAGCACGGGGGTGGCAGCATCATGCTGTGGGGGTGCTTTGCTGCAGGAGGGACTGGTGCACTTCACAAAATAGATGGCATCATGAGGAAGGAAAATTATGTGGATATATTGAAGCAACATCTCAAGACATCAGTCAGGAAGTTAAAGCTTGGTCGCAAATGGGTCTTCCAAGTGGACAATGACCCCAAGCATATTTCCAAAGTTGTGGCAAAATGGCTTAAGGACAACAAAGTCTAGGTATTGGAGTGGCCATCACAAAGCCCTGAACTCAAGCCTATAGAAAATTTGTGGGCAGAACTGAAAAAGCGTGTGCGAGCAAGGAGGCCTACAAACCTGACTCAGTTACACCAGCTCTGTCAGGAAGAATTGGCCAAAATTCACCCAACTTATTGTGGGAAGCTTGTGGAAGGCTACCCGAAACGTTTGACCCAAGTTAAACAATTTAAAGGCAATGCTACCAAATACTAATTGAGTGTATGTAAACTTCTGACACACTGGGAATGTGATTAAAGAAATAAAAGCTGAAATAAATCATTCTCTCTACTATTATTCTGACATTTCACATTCTTAAAATAAAGTGGTGATCCTAACTCACCTAAAACAGGGAATTTTTACTTGGATTAAATGTCAGGAATTGTGAAAAACTGAGTTATATGTATTTGGCTAAGGTGTATGTAAACTTCCGATTTCAACTGTATATGGAAAGAGCAATGACAGAGCGGCATGGACTAAGATACAGTAGAATATTATAGAATACAGTATATACATATGAGATGAGTAGTGCAAGATATGTAAACATTATTCAAGTGACTAGTGTTCCATTTCTTAAAGTGGCCAGTGATTTCAATAGGCAGCAGCAGCCTCTAATGTGCTAGTGATGGCTATTTAACAGTCTGATGGCCTTGAGATAGAAGCTGTTTTTCATTCTCTCGGTCCCAGCTTTGATGCACCTGTACTGACCTCGCCTTCTGGATGATAGCGGGGTGAACAGGCAGTGGCTCGGGTGGTTGACGTCCTTGATTATCTTTTTGGCCTTCCTGTGACATCAGGTGCTGTAGGTGTCTTGGAGGGCAGGTAGTTTGCCCCCGGTAATGCGTTCGGCAGACCGCACCACCCTCTGGAGAGCCCTGCAGTTGCGGGCGGTGCAGTTGCCGTACCAGGCGGTGATACAGCCCAACAGGATGCTCTCAATTGTGCATCTGTAAAAGTTTGTGAGGGTTTCAAGTGCTAAGCCAAATTTCTTCAGCCTCCTGAGGTTGAAGAGGCTCTGTTGCGCCTTCTTCACCACACTGTCTGCGTGGGTGGACCATTTCAGTTTGTCAGTGATGTGTACACCAAGGATGTTTGCGTTAGAAACCACCCAATCCGTTTATAATAAACAATCTCATTCTTTCAACATAACATTAGCGACGATGTCTTGCATAAAGATGTCTTGTATAAAGTCTGAGGCGCTGCGTGCTAATGGTTAGTTCGGATGTCTGTAAATAAATGGGTTGGTTGATTCTCCTGAGGGATTGGATAACGCAGCAGCTGTGCTCCAGATGATTTGATTACTTCCAGCCGTGATTAGACTGTGCCAAGCAGCAGTCCCGTGTGGTCAGGATTGAAATCTAAACCCAACCCAAGGAGAAATGTGACGTTCTAGTTTCCTTAAATCTCACAAATCATCCATTTGGAAGATAGCGACTTTATGACCCCAAATTATCCTATTTACACTTTGTAGTACATTTTGCCACTATAATAAATGTTTCTGACTCATATCGATGGGTCGTTTACATCCAGAGAAGTTGGTTTTTTGGGTTCCCGTCCCCTTTAATGGCACAGGTAGTGTGATTGCATACCAGCAAGTGCTTCTGATTGAAACCCAGGTCTGCAGTCTGCTGCCCTCCTAGTGTCCAATGAACACAACACTGATTCTGATCCAACAAATCGCATACAACATTATTAAGATGATTGGGATATTAAAGTTGACTGTTATTATGACAGTTGGACAGAGGTCCCTTGGCACATGGCTCTGTCCGTGGGTTAAAATGCAAGACTATAAAGCAGAGGCTCCTATCATCAGGTCTTCAGTCATCCCAGATATAACGGCTGCCATAGAGGTCAAGGCCATCAGGTCTTCAGTCATCCCAGATATAACGGCTGCCATAGAGGTCAAGGCCATCAGGTCTTCAATCATCCCAGATATAACAGCTGCCATAGAGGTCAAGGCTATTACCAAAGCAGCAGTTAAACTGGACAACCTTCTGTTCAACACCTTCTATTCAACTCATTCACAGGCAGACAGTAACACTTTCCATTTTCCCCATGATTTACAGTGCCTTCAGAAAGTATTCAGACCCCTTGACTTTTTCCACATTTTGTTACGTTACCGCCTTATTCTAAAATGGAATAAATTAATTATTTTCCTCATCAATCTACACACAATACTCCTTAACGACAAAGCGAAAACAGTTTTTTAGAAATGTTTGCAAATGCATTAAAAATAAAATACAGAAATACCTTATTTACATAAGTATTCAGACCCTTTGCAGTGAGACTCTAAATTGAGCTCAGGTGCATCCTGTTTCTATTGATCATCCTTGAGATGTTTCTACAACTCGATTGGAGTGCAACTGTGGTAAATTCAATTGATTGGACATGATTTGGAAAGGCACACACCTGTCTATATAAGGTCGAACAGTTGACAGTGCATGCCAGAGCAAAAACTAAGCCATGAGGTTGAAGGAATTGTCCGTAGAGCTCCGAGACAGGATTGTGTCGAGGCAGAGATCTGGTGAAGGGTACCAAAAAATGTCTGCAGCATTGAAGGTCCCTAAGAACACAATGGCCTCCATCACTCTGAAATAGAATAGGTTTGGAACCACCAAGACTCTTCCTAGAGCTGGCCGCCCGGCCAAACTGAGCAATCGGGGGAGAAGACCTTGGTCAGGTAGGTGAACAAGAACTCGATGGTCACTCTGACAGAGCTCCAGAGCTCTTCTGTGGAGATGGGAGAACCTTCCAGAAGGACAACCATCTCTGCAGCACTCCACCAATCAGGGCCCTCATCCCCGTCATTCGCAGTAGAAAGAAAAGGAGATATCGTGGAAGGAGATCGGGGTGCCTGGTAAAGAGCCGGAGACGAGTGGCTAATCTGCCTTTGCCAATCACTTGGTAGTAAGGTGGACGAACTACAAGCACGTCTATCCTACAAAGGATGACGTCATCCTCACAGTGACTGCATGTACATAACCCAACCAGAAGCCATGGATTACAGGCAACATCTGCACTGAGCTAAAGGGTAGAGCTTCCGCTTTCAAGGAGCGGGACTCTAACCCGGAAGCTTATAAGAAATCCCGCTATGCCCTCCGACGAACCATCAAACAGGCAAAGAGTCAATACAGGACTAAGATCGAATCGTACTACACCGGCTCCGACGCTCGTCGGATGTGGCAGGGCTTGCAAAATATTACAGACTACAAAGGGAAGCACAGCCGCGAGCTGCCCAGTGACACGAGCCTACCAGACAAGCTAACCACTTCTATGCTCGCTTCGAGGCAAGCAACACTGAAACATGCATGAGAGCATCATCTGTTCCGGATGACTATGTGATCACGCTCTCCGTAGCCAATGTGAGTAAGACTTTTAAACAGGTCAACATTCACAAGGCCACAGGGCCAGACGAATTACCAGGACGTGTACTCCGAGCATGCGCTGACCAACTGGCAAGTGTCTTCACTGACATTTTCAACCTCTCCCTGTCTGAGTCTGTAATAACAACATGTTTCAAGCAGACCACCATAGTCCCTGTGCCCAAGAGCACTAAGGTAACCTGCCAAAATGACTACCTACCTGTAGCACTCACGTCTGTAGCCATGAAGTGCTTTGAAAGGCTGGTCATGGCTCACATCAACACCATTATCCCAGAAACCCTAGATCCACTCCAATTTGCATCCCGCCCCAACAGATCCACAGATGATGCAATCTCTATTGCGCTCCACACTGCCCTTTCACACCTGGACAAAAGGAACACCTATGTGAGAATGCTATTCATTGACTACAGCTCAGCGTTCAACACCATAGTGCCCTCAAAGCTCAAAACTAAGCTAAGGACCCTGGGACTAAACACCTCCCTCTGCAACTGGATCCTGGACTTCCTGACGGGCCGCCCCCAGTTGGTAAGGGTAGCTAACAACACATCCGCCACGCTGATCCTCAACACGGCGGCCCCTCAGGGGTGCGTGCTCAGTCCCCTCCTGTACTCCCTGTTCACTCATGACTTTATGGCCAGGAACGACTCCAACACCATCATTAAGTTTGCCGATGACACAGTGGTAGGCCTGATCACGACAACGACGAGACAGCCTATAGGGATGAGGTCAGCTTGTAGCGTCATACCCAAGAAGACTCGAGGCTGTAATCGCTGCCAAAGGTGCTTCAACAAACTGCTGAGTAAAGGGTCTGAATACTTATGTAAATGTAATATTTTAGTTCGTATTTATATATACATTTGCAAAAATGTCTAAAAACCTGTTTTTGCTTTGTCATTATGGGGTTTTGTGTGTAGATTGATGAGGGGGAAAAAACAATTTAATCCATTTTAGAATAAGGCAGTAATGTAACAAAATGTGGAAAAAGTCAAGGGGTCTGAATACTTTCCGAATGCACTGTATATCAGTCTTCCAACTATTGAACTGGATGTAAAGTGTTTCACTTCTAAACATTGAACACTGGCGTCAGGCCATCTAGTGGATTGGGCTGTCACTTGTCCTGACTCTTCCAAAGGCTTGGTGACTGCTCCCCCTGACACTTGTTCCAACAGCTGCAGCTGAAGGGAGGGTGTGCGATTCCCGGTTTTATTGAAGTCCTCCGTTATGGACTTTCCTTTTCTTGTCCTTGACTTTGTCTTCCTACAATCTGTGCTGTCTTTACATTCTAGAGGAGCGAGAGAGAGAGAGAGAGAGAGAGAGAGAGCGAGAGAGAGAGAGAGAGAGAGAGAGAGAGAGAGAGAGAGAGAGAGTGTATAATGTTCAACGTTGTTTAACATTTATTATTATAACCACATATTTGAAAGTCTTAAAATAAAGTCGTCAAATAAGAAGCAGGTATTTGACTGGTCCATTTAATGACCATATCAGGGATAAGTCTGTTTCGTATATGTTCATATCCTCTGGTGCACGGCTCAAATGGCAGCATATCTGCCACCAAGCAATAAAGCAGTGCTGTGTGGAAGCTGGATGTATTTCTGGCACACTCGTTTCAGAACATGGCCATATTGAGCTGGTAAATGATCTGTTGCTTGTTGATCTGTTGCTAACTCTAGCAGGAAATGTAACTCCTTCTTGTAACTCCATTTATACCTCTTAGTATGTTTATCTGAAGATCTGTAAAACCCAATAGCTTCCCATTTTTTATTTTTTTTACATTTAAGTCATTTAGCAGACGCTCTTATCCAGAGCGACTTACAGTTAGTGAGTGCATACATTTTTCATACTGGCCCCCCGTGGGAATCAAACCCACAACCCTGGCGTTGCAAGCGCCATGCTCTACCAACTGAGCTACAGAAGGGCCTATCCTTGTAAATGTATTAGATTAATATTAAATGTAACCCCTCCATTGAATTCACTCTGCATGCTGAAAAGTGAAGACCTCATTACCTGTACAGGCCAGCACATTATTTTGACCTTATTAGTCGACCACAAGGTTCTCACATGGCTGACATGGGCCTCAGTAATAGATTTACAGCTCGGTAGATTAGTGGAACCATGCCACGCCATGTGACATTTCACATCCAGATTTAGATTTTTACTGTGTGTGACATTTTAATGGATTGAATCATGTTACAAATCCTCATGTCAGCCAAGGCATTGGGTTGTCTCAGGCAATCTCCCGTCTGTGGTGATGAACGGGTTGTTACACAAATTAGAGTACGTTTTGGGTATGTAACTCGGTCAATAAAACGATTCATTTCACCTCATTTAACCTTTCTCAAGAAGTTAAATGAAATATAAACTATAGTTAGTAAGTTCCGATAAAGTGTCAGTAAAGCCACAGGTTTGATCATTACAGGGTTGATGTTTTCATCCTAAATCAGCCATGAATCCCCTTCTGACAGTTGGAATGGAAAACCTGTTGTGTGCAACAGGGAGGGGAAATTGAATGCAAGCTTCACATTTAAAAAAAAATTGTTAATACATTTCTAGCCTATCTATCTATGGGTAACAGGGTTGACATGTTATGCTCAAAGCGCTCAGTTTTCCACCACAAAACACCAGAAAATGGCCAAAAAGATAGAACCAGCTCACCAGTTTTTTACTATTAGATGTTCAATGTTTCTTTTGAAATAATCATTTAAAAAGGAACATTTTCAACATATTAAAATGAGACTTCAGTTCACGTATCAGGGTTGACCTTAAAATGAGATACAAACATAAATTAATTACTAATTATATGAAATAAATACTAATCTTCAGAAATGACTTAACATAACTAGGGCTTTACAATGATGGTTAAAACTTGAAGAAATGTTGGGGTTAAATGGGTTCAAATCTTCCTTGAAGTCGGACAAACATGACAGCTACTTTGCGAGCACAGACAGTCGTTTAAAGCACCCTTAAAATGTATTGGATTAAGAGTTACTGTCTGATCCTCAGAAGGTCCTGCCAAAATACGTGAAATATTTACTATGACAGTTTTAATGCTTAATGACATTTGGCAGTTAACAGATGTCTGACCCCACCCCTGCATGGTGCAAATGCCCTCTCAACCCACAAACACGCCAAGTAGATGGCGTCTGTATAATAACAGTGGTATCGGTGCCAGAATTAGGCTGTGTGGAAATGGTGCTAGATGTACCAAACAATTAACCTTGGCTGCAGTGAATACAAGAGCACAGTCCAAGAAATGAAAAGGCCTTGATGGGGTCCATCCAGATGGTCAGCCCAGCCTCCTGCTCAACTAGTGCATCCAGCATCTCCCCCTACGCATCTTTCATTGATGTACTGGCCACTGCACCTGAAAAACAACAAAAACAGGGTGTATTCAGTGAGGTGAAATGTTCTGAATATTGCTGATAGAAATGCATTGACTAGAGCCAACACAATTCCCTATTCTACCTGACAGACAGTCATATCTGTTCTTCAGAATATATTTCTGTGTGAACGTTCTATAAGGGTTTTACCCTATTGAACATTAGACACAAAGAACATTTAAACGGCTATTTGAAGGCTGAGCTTTGAAAACAGAAGAGATGTGATGCACATTGAAGGCTGTGAATTAAATGCCTGACTTGAAAAAAAAAGAAGAACTTGCTAAATTACATGCATTAAAAATAATTTAAAGCAACGTCTCTGCTGACTGTGGCTCCTTCAAAAGTTGCTCGAGCTTTCTTAAAAAAAAAAAGTGATTTAAATGATTAATTGACGTGTAAATGTAAAGGAATCTGTTACTTTATTGTAACTATTCCCTATTAGTTGTATATCCGTTTTATTGAAGCCAGCTCAGCTGCTAAGTGGTTTACTTCAGTGACATAACAGTTTAAGACAGCTTTCTTGCTGTCAGCAATATGAGAGGAGAATATTATTGAAGTACTGTACAGGGGTCATGGAAGAATCTTAAGAATCCCACTGGACTGTTTTAGCCAACTGAAATGTGAGACAAATACAAGCACATCCAGCATCTTCAATAGATCATCATGTGGATAAATAACTACACATTAGATTTACAACGTTTTATGAGCTGCAATTGAAAGCCTAAATGTTTCTGTTCTAAATTTGAAATATTTATTTAATATGGTTTCACCAGGGTGATAAATCAAACTAAGCACCACACGAGGTAAAGGCCAACTCCGTCACAAGCATGAGGTGAAGAGACAGCTCAGATGTTTTTACAAGCAAAACAATAGAAGAAAATAATGGGTCCATATAAATATATAAAGTTATTGATAACGATTAGTGCCACTAAAATGTAAGTAAATAAGGGGAGATCAGATTTCATTTAAACCATTTTAGCGGTTGTGGGGAAATATGGACTCACTCTCATGAAAGTATTTGAGAGGGAGTGGTAGTGACATTGGAATCAATTTGATGAATCAAACTTTTGATACTGTCCGTAATTATTACTGATGACATTTCTCATTTGCGTAAATTCAGTTAAAATTAAATTCAGACAAATATTCCATGAAGAAGTGATGTAATGGCATTGAGGCGCTCCTGGAAGTTGATGACGCTAGTGAGACGCCGAGGCACAAGTCTGGGGGAGGTCTCTCATCCAATCCATGTCCTTCCCCAGAGTGGTCCATAATTAACTTCTGCTTGGTTGGCACTTTCAATTAGATATAAGGAGGCTGAGGACCCAGTATCCATAAGTCAGATCCCTTCTTCCTCTGTGGTAAGACTCTCTCCACCTCCTTAGATTTTACATTTTTGTCACATCTTTGCACTCAGCATCTGAGGCAGTAGATAACTGCACTGTTTGAATTGAGTTCTGCTTTTTTTTTTTTTTTTTTTCACGTGTCTCTTGTAATATTTTATAATATGCAATCAAGTGTCATTGATTTGAAATTAAAATTGCGTTTAACTTGAATGTAACTTGTATTTATGGTCAAAAGTGGTGCTCATGCACTTGTTTGTAAATTGAGGGGTTGGTCTAGAATGTAACTGGGTTTTCAGGGGTATTTATTTGATTTCTTGACAGAATGTGTAGTAAAGTGAGTTGCCACTAGGAAAATGAAAGTTACCAGTTGCACCTGTAGTTGAATTGGACATAATGATTGAGTTGAATGATGCCATCAAAATGTTTTCTAGCCCTTTTCTAGCCCTAAATGACAGGGCTTTAGACTTGTGCGTATTCACAACACCCTAATGTTTCACAGGGTCATCCAAGACATACACATTCATCTGTAGGAGGGGAAAAAACAAGGTGAGACATGGTTTGTCTTCACATAAAAAATGATGAAAATATTCTGTGAGAGATACCTTTCACCTTACTCTGTTGACTGGGAAGGTAGCACCACAGAATCAATCATGTTTCTTGTTTAATCTCTTTCCTAGTAATCCGTCACCATGAGTACGGACGCAGAGATGCAAATCTATGGCAAGGCTGCCATTTACCTCCGTAAGCCTGAGAAGGAGAGGATGGAGGCACAAACCGCACCCTTTGATTCAAAGAACGCCTGCTATGTGTCAGACACCAAGGAGCTGTACCTTAAGGGTCTGGTCACCGCCAGGGCCGACGGGAAGTGTACCGTGACAGTCACGAATCCTGACGGCTCCAAGGAGGTAAGGCTGATTTGAAAATTATTCAAGTTCAAGTTTGTGCAATTACTCAACATGATCAAAAACATGCCAATAGACCAAATGTAATCAGAAACAAACGATAGATTAAGAAGCATTGCTTCATTTTTTTTGTAAGCAGAACATAACCTTCAAACATCATTTTTATCACTGCTTTTTAAAAGTGGCATCATTTTTTAATTTTTTAGATATAAGTCAAGAATTAACATGTACACTGAGTATACCAAACATTAGGAACACCCTCCTAATATTGAGCAATAGCAGCCTCAATTCGTTGGGCCTTCATCATCTGGTACCATGTGTCTCAGTTGGTAGAGCTTGGTACTTGCAATGCCAGGGTTGTGGGTTTGATTCCCATGTGGGACCAGTACACAAAAAAGTATGAAAATGTTTGAACTCACTACTGTGTGTCGCTTTGGATAAGAGAGTGTCCTAAATGGCGTTAACGAATGGCACACAATCCATGTCTCAATTGTCTCAAGGCTTTAAAATCCTTTCTTAAACCTGTCTCCTCCCCTTCATCTACACTGATTGAAGTGGATTTAACAAGTGACATCAATAAAGGATCATAGCTTTCACCTGGATTCACCTGGTCAGTCTGTGTCAAGGATGGGCAACTGGCGGCCCCCCACCCCCGTCAAAGATCAAAGTTACCCATCCCTGGTCTATGTCAGGGAAGAGCAGGTGTTCTTAATGTTTTGTGTACTCAGTGTATGTGTCAGTGGGTGACAAAGTAGTTGGATTAAATGGAGGTTTGCATTTTTTAAAAGATTGAACTCGTATTTAATGAGCAAAAAGCATTCAGTCAAGTCTAGTTTGATCTGCGTGTAATCTAGATTTCTGACTGTTTCAGGAAGGAAAAGTGTTCAAAGAGGCAGACGTCTACCAGATGAATCCCCCTAAGTACGACAAGATTGAGGACATGGCCATGATGACCTACCTGAATGAAGCCTCTGTGTTGTATAACCTCAAAGAGCGTTATGCAGCATGGATGATCTATGTAAGAAACCTGCATAAACATACACAATTACATGAACATGAACAAATACATACATAAAGTACTACACATCAACACATACAATACTACACATTAACACATACAGTACTACACATTAACACATACAATACTACACATTAACACATACAGTACTACACATCAAAACATACAGTACTACACATTAACACATACTGTACTGCACATCAACACATACAATACTACACATTAACACATACAGTACTGCACATTAACACATACAGTACTACACATCAACACAGACAATACTACACATTAACACATACAATACTACACATCAACACATACAATACTACAAATTAACACATACAGTACTACACATTAACACATACAATACTACACATCAACACATACAATAATACACATTAACACATACAGTACTACACATTAACACATACAGTACTACACATTAACACATACAGTACTACACATTAACACATACAGTACTACACATTAACACATACAGTACTACACATTAACACATACAGTACTACACATTAACACATACAGTACTACACATTAACACATACAGTACTACACATTAACACACACAGTACTACACATTAACACACACAGTACTACACATTAACACATACAGTACTACACATTAACACATACAGTACTACACATTAACACATACAGTACTACACATTAACACATACAGTACTACACATGAACACATACAGTACTACAGATACCAATACAGCACACCCACATGACCAAAGTCCACCCACATCCTCACGTAAATCCAGGTAAAAGTCAATCAGATTTTGCTAATCCCCTAATTGAATTGAATGCCTTTCATCCAGACCTACTCTGGGCTCTTCTGTGCCACGGTGAACCCCTACAAGTGGCTCCCCGTGTACGACATGGAGGTTGTCAACGCCTACAGAGGGAAGAAGAGGATGGAGGCTCCACCCCATATCTTCTCCGTCTCTGACAACGCCTTTCAGTTCATGCAGATTGGTACGAGCTCTCATGGATGGCTGTCCGTAAATGCATATGGATCACAAAGTCCATAAATTCTCATGGATGGATGGATGGATGGATTGAAGTAAAAACATACTTTAGAGAGGGAGACACTTAAAACAAATGGTTCTATTTAGTGCAACTGCCAAATAAGGGTTATTTGACTCGTAACGATAGTGGATTCACCATTCTGGTGCTATATAGAACCCTTTTGTGAAGGTTCTATAAAGAACCATGCTTATACAATTCTAAATGGAACCTTTATGGTGCTACAAAGGACCTTTTGAATAACCACAAGGGTTATTTTTTCTGATTAGTCATAATATGTTAAAATTCTATAGGTTTTATTATTGGTTAACTGACCAGTGGAATCAGTTGTGTTCACCCTGGAACAGCTGGGGATCCTATGGAGAGAATTTAAAACCACATATTTTAGTTCTCAAAAGACGCAAGGCCATACACTAGTCTTTCTCAAGACACAAGCACTGGGCATAATAATAATTTGGTGAGCGCTTATATTTGTCCTGTTTCACATACATATGTATAATACAAGTGTGTACGCATGTTTTTAATGAAGGTGTGTTTTTTTGCATATCCAAACACCCCGAGACACCCTCGGAGAGTGGGGTCATGGCCATTGTCAGCCATTAGCAACGGCAACCCTGCAGCAATTTTCACCTTGTCAGCTCAGAGATTCAAACTAGCAACCTTTCGGTTCCTGGCCCAACGCTCTGACCGCTAGGCTCCCTGCATTGTAATGGCGTTACACAACAGATTAGGAGAACGTTCCACACTGAAATCCATGATGATGCTACGAATGCAATAATGTACCCACATCTTTGCTTGAGGATGATGAGGTATATGTTTTTTGGTTACAGATAACGAGAACCAGTCCGTCCTGATTACGTAAGTTGTTTACCAAAATGTCACTTGAGAAAGGGTTTCTGTTGTAATATGTTGGGTAACTTGGGAATATTTGTTCATGATTTTTGTTAGAAAACAGGTCAACAGTGTATATTTCAATGCTATTTCTTAGTGAAAGACAATTTTACATTCAAACATGTAACTATAAACCCTCTTTCTCTGTCATATAAACCAGTGGAGAATCCGGTGCAGGAAAGACTGTCAACACCAAGCGTGTCATCCAGTACTTCGCCACCATTGCAGTGTCTGGTGCCAAGAAGGAAGTAGACCCCAACAAAATGCAGGTAGGTTGTGCTCATGTTTCCCTTTCTAACACATTTCAGTTTGGATGGGGGTGGAATTTTTTTTTCAACAGTGAATCCTGTTTCAAGAAAAATTAGTGTTCAAGCTGTCAAGAAAAACGACCTTTACCACTTTACAAGTTTCTGAGCAACTTGTGTTTGTCTCAATCAGGGGTCTCTTGAGGATCAGATCATTGCAGCTAACCCTCTGCTGGAGGCTTACGGTAATGCCAAGACAGTGAGGAATGACAACTCGTCTCGCTTTGTAAGTATAAAGGGCATACTGTGGAAGTTACCTTATATTGGAAACATTTATTTCAGTAGTTCACTATTGCTATATCAATAGATTTCCAACGAACTGTAACATTTAAAGGGGTCTATCAAAATAAAGCGTTAGGCCTCCCGAGTGGCGCCGCGGTCTAAGAAACTGCATCGCAGTGCTTGAGGCACTACAGATCCCAGGATGTGTCGCAGCCGGCCGCGACCGGGAGACCCATGAGGCGACGCACAATTTGCCCAGCGTCGTCCGGGCTAGGGGAGGGTTTGGCCGGCTGGGATGTCCTTGTCCCATTGCGCTCTAGCGACTCCTGTGGCAGGCCGGGTGCATGCACGCTGACACGGTCGCCAGTTTTACGGTGTTTCCTCCGACACATTGCTGCGGCTGGCTTCCGGGTTAAGCGAGCAGTGTGTCAAGAAGCAGTGTGGATTGGCAGGGTCGTGTTTCAGAGGACGCATGGCTCTTGACCTTCGCCTCTCCCGAGTCCGTACGGGAGTTGCAACGACAGGACAAGACTGTAACTACAAATCAGGGAGAAAAAGGGGTAGAAAGTACACATAAAAAAGTAAAGTGTTAGATTTGTTTCTAACCTCCATGCTCTACTAAAGGGTAAATTCATCAGGATTCACTTCCAAGGAGCCAAACTGGCTAAAGCTGACATTGAGACCTGTGAGTTGGTTTTGATTGTTTCTCAATGTTTTCCTAAATTCACACAGATAATTTTTGGGAGATCATTTCATCACGTTTAACTGTCTTATGTTCTCTCTCTCTCTCTCTCTCTCTCTCTCTCTCTCTCTCTCTCTCTCTCTCTCTCTCTCTCTCTCTCTCTCTCTCTCTCTCTCTCTCTCTCTCTCTCTCTCTCTCTCTCTCTCTCTCTCTCTCTCTCTCTCTCTCTCTCTCTCTCTCTCTGTCTCTCTCTCTCTCTCTCTCTCTCTCTCTCTCTCTTTTTCAGACCTGCTGGAGAAGTCCAGAGTGTCCTTCCAGCTGCCCGATGAGAGAGGCTACCACATCTTCTTCCAGATGATGACTAATCACAAACCTGAGATAGTTGGTACGGCAAAGCAGAGGTTCATGGGAAATTATTCCCAACCCTCTGTGGAACTTATTAAAAAATACATAAAAAATCCACACTATTAATACTATTACAATGAGTACATTCAAGGTAACAAGGCATCTAGACATGGGTCAGGTCTTTGGGAAAGACATATTAAGTAATGCACTGTGATACATTAGTCCAGGAGTCTCAGTCCCCTCTTTTGATGCTATTTATTATATACTACATGTATCCTTGAGTCCATGTTATTGAGTAAAGGAGGGAGAGATACGGTCATGGTAGGACAGAAGAATTCTGAGAGATTTAATTGACAAGCCGTTCTCTGTTGTCCACAGAAATGTCGCTCATCACCACCAACCCCTATGACTTCCCCATGTGCAGCCAGGGTCAGATCACTGTGGCCAGCATCAACGACAAGGAAGAGCTGGATGCCACAGATGTGAGTTATACAAAGGGTTAACCAGACTCTAGATATGGAATGGGTAGGACCACCATACACACTGAATGCATTGTGCAATTCCAACTTGGTGGCAGCTGGGAATTGTAATGTATATTTATGCTTGATTCAAACTTCCTTGTGTTAGTTAGGCATGTGCCTCAAGGCACTCTTCATGCCTTCACTCTTCACCTAGAGGCACATACATGGAAGATATCCACAAGAGAGCACCACTAAGTGCCCTGTGCAACAGTGTATTTTGTGCTGCCATCTACTAGTGTGTTGACCAAGCGTCATCATGTGAAACAGAGAAGCCAGTGAAATGTATCCATCCCATTTGTCCTGGAGTGAGCTGGAACTGAGTAAACTGCAGTTCACTTCATCACTGTTGTACTTCCTCTCTAATGCCAGGATGCCATTACAATCCTGGGCTTCACTAATGAGGAGAAGATGAGCATCTACAAGCTGACAGGAGCTGTACTGCACCATGGAAACTTGCACTTCAAGCAGAAGCAGCGTGAGGAGCAGGCCGAGCCAGACGGCACAGAGGGTGAGTCCCGGTCATAGATATACAATATGTAAAGCATCAGTCCCATTCCCAATCCCAAACATAAACCAATTACACGTTAGACAGACAGTGCCACATGAAAGTCAGGCAGGAGATCATTTTTGGAGACCAAATTCCAACCTCCAGAAATGATTTGAAATGATGGATGTGGGTGAAAATCAAAACCTAACCCCACAAAAGAGTTGACCAAACTATTTTGTCAGTGTGACATCAGAAACAAGTGATCTTGTGTGCCTGAGTCTGTCGTTGTTGGTTCTCTCTCCAGTGGCTGATAAAATCGGCTACCTGCTGGGCCTGAACTCAGCTGACATGTTGAAGGCTCTGTGCTACCCCAGAGTGAAGGTCGGCAACGAGTACGTGACCAAGGGACAGACTGTGCCTCAGGTAAGGCAGTCAAACACAGCATCTACCATTTTCTCACCACTGGAACTATTTTGGGGACGAGGGCATTGCTTTTTTTGAATAGTGATGTTGTTTTTTTCTCAAGCTCTTATCACCTTATCACTAGACAGGGTCAATATCTTACATATTCATTTGAGGTATAATCATTGCAGGTTAATAACTCAGTGAGTGCCCTGGCTAAGTCCATCTATGAGAGGATGTTCTTGTGGATGGTCATCCGTATCAACGAGATGCTGGACACCAAACAGCCAAGGCAGTTCTATATCGGTGTGCTCGACATTGCTGGGTTTGAGATCTTTGATGTGAGTATGAGACCAGAACAAGACAATTAGTTGTGATTGAGAGGAATTGCAGCCTTGAATGATGAAATGATCCCTTTTCAAATTCCATCAACAGTACAACAGCATGGAGCAGCTGTGCATCAACTTCACCAATGAGAAACTGCAACAGTTTTTCAACCACACCATGTTCGTCCTGGAGCAAGAGGAGTACAAGAAGGAAGGAATTGTCTGGGCCTTCATTGACTTCGGCATGGACTTGGCTGCCTGCATTGAGCTTATTGAGAAGGTAAACTGTCTGAGGATTACAATGGACCACAACAGCAAAGCTGATAGGGAGTGCTGTGTGAGATATTATCACTGGGGTATAACGTATTTGACTGTTGATAACTCAATATGTTATCTATTATGTGCCCCTAAATTAATATAATCCTATAATAGCATGTTAGCTAAAGGAATGCATGTGATCCTAAATGTAAATATCATTAATTTGATACATACTCTTTTCGTAAAGCCATTGGGCATCTTCTCCATCCTTGAAGAGGAGTGCATGTTCCCCAAGTCTTCAGACACTACCTTCAAGGACAAGCTGTACGCCCAGCATCTTGGGAAAACCAAGGCGTTTGAGAAGCCCAAGCCTGCCAAAGGCAAGGCAGAGGCCCACTTCTCCCTGGTGCACTACGCCGGCACTGTGGACTACAACATCACTGGCTGGCTGGAGAAGAACAAGGACCCCCTGAACGATTCAGTTATTCAGCTGTACGGGAAGTCCTCAGTTAAACTGTTGGCTGCCCTGTACCCCGCTGCCCCACCTGAGGGTAAGACCAGCATCACGCCAAAAGATTTAACTAAGCACTAGTTACAACTCAGACCCACGTTTCCTTTAGTCTTTGAATGTATCACAAATTCTCAGGCTTATTCACTGCGTACATTTAATTGGTGTTGTTTTACACAATCTCATTGGCACCATTTGCGTTAAAGATAAGTGTGAAGTTAACCCCAGATTCTCTCATTTATAATTAGTGTGCTTTGCTGAAGTCAAAGACCAATTTAGATGTCTTACATACTCGGATTTGTATTCTATTCATTCCACCCGCTGTGGGAAATGTACTTGTCTAGTTATCTTTTACTTTGCCCATTTTAACAGATAATACCAAGAAGGGAGGCAAGAAGAAGGGTGGTTCCATGCAGACTGTGTCCTCCCAGTTCAGGGTGAGCTTCTGAAATGTGTATATTCAGTCCATCAAAAGGTGCATTGATTATCATCAATTATTTCTGAGAAAATGGTTTGTAACCCTCTTACAGGAGAACTTACATAAGCTGATGACCAACTTGAGGAGCACTCATCCTCACTTTGTGCGCTGCCTGATCCCCAACGAGTCAAAGACTCCAGGTACAAAAAATATTGAGTTAAATATGGCATCTTATCAGTTTAGTAAGGTTAATGAGCCCAGTCTTTAACCTGTTTATGAGTATTGAAAGAGACTTGGTTTGTTTTTCCAGGTCTGATGGAGAACTTCCTGGTTATCCACCAGCTCAGGTGTAATGGTGTACTGGAGGGTATCAGGATCTGCAGAAAGGGCTTCCCCAGCCGAATCATCTATGCTGACTTCAAGCAGAGGTACACAAGCACACACACACAAATAAACACATGCGCACGTGCATGCACGTGTACACGCACACACAGAAAGATCTTCTCCAAGGGTTTTCCCAGCATCAGAACAGTCTTACCTTTTACTTAATATAACCAATCTATTACAACTTGACGTATGTTCAAAATGTATCCTCATTCAGGTACAAAGTACTGAATGCCAGTGTCATCCCCGAGGGCCAGTTCATGGACAACAAGAAGGCTTCTGAGAAGCTGCTTGGGTCCATTGATGTGAATCACGATGATTACAAGTTTGGACACACCAAGGTCAGTCACCTACACCCTGCAAAAGCTGACAACAAAAGACAACTTCATTGATCATTTAAACGCTAACCATTCAACATCCCTCCAGTTGGTCTATACGTCCTTTTGATTTTTCTTCTTCATTTAAAGGGGCAATCAGCTGTTCAAACAATTATAAAGTGTCCTCCCCGCCCCCTGTTTCGGTAAAAAGCTGAGGGATGTGGCTGGAGAAATGTAACCACTCTCAAATTCATAGACTGAGATATGGATGCAAGGACTGACCATCCATGATATCAAGATGATAGTTTTAACCATGTTTTGAGGCTAGATAGTGTTTGTTTACATTTACTTTGTCTAAAAACATTGGAGTATAACTAGCTTCTATGTTGGGTTCTGGTGGGTACGACAGTTGAACTAAGCTCATGAGGCATTTATAAGTTATATTCTTCAAGAATCAATGGGTACGTCTAATAATTTATGGGTCCAAAAATAGATGTAGAAACAGCAGAGTGCCCCTTTAACTAATGGAAAAGGTGTAAAAACATAGTGTAGTGTTTTGTTCTTCAAAGTCATCCATCACAAGCATAGAAGAGAAACTCAACTCATTGTCATGTGCATTGTGTTAGACTGGGATGGCTTCAGTTATCTGTATCTGTGTACATTAACTATCTACAACTGTACAATAACAACTTATAAACAACCTATCCCATGGTTCGTTTGTAAGCATTACAATGTTTATGTTGTTCAAATCAATCTAGTGGTGTTGTTCCTCTCTTTTGATTCAACACTTTTTATCTGTCACCATCTGACTGTGGTTTCATAATTGACCATGTTTACCTGTGTCTCAGGTGTTCTTCAAAGCCGGTCTGCTGGGTGTCCTGGAGGAGATGAGAGATGAGAAGCTGGCCTCTCTGGTCGGCATGGTCCAGGCTCTCAGCCGTGGATTCCTCATGAGGAGAGAGTTCACCAAGATGATGGAGAGGAGGTGAGGAATAGTAGACATTTTGGCAAAGCTTTCTGTCAACCACCTGTATCTAATGCATTATGACTAAATACTGTATATGCTGTGAGTTGTTCACAATGAGAAAGTATGTCTTAGAATAATCTATTAAAGCTGTAGTTTGGGATTTGGAAAGCTGTTGAATTGCAAATTTAAATGTGCGATATTTACCCATTAATTCTTGAAGAATATAAAATGCCTCATGAGCTTAGCCTGACCTGTCAGTCCTCACATCTAAAGCTCTGTCTATGAATTTAAGAGGGGGTTACATTTCCCTAGCCCCAATCCTCAGCTGTACACGGAGGGGGGGGGGGCTCCATATTGTGGTTCTTCGAATCCCAGAATGTAGCTTTTTTAAACATGTCACTCACTATGCCACTCACCATGCCACTCACCATGCCACTCACCATGCCACTCACCATGCCACTCACCATGCCACTCACCATGCCACTCACCATGCCACTCTGTCCTTTCTGTCGACCAGAGATGCTGTCTTCACCATCCAGTACAACATCCGCTCATTCATGAATGTGAAAACCTGGCCATGGATGAAGGTGTACTTCAAGATCAAGCCCCTGCTGAAGAGCGCAGAGACTGAGAAGGAGCTGGCCAACATGAAGGAGAACTATGAGAAGATGCAGACGGACCTGGCCAAGGCTCTGGCCAAGAAGAAGGAGTTGGAGGAGAAGATGGTGTCCCTGCTGCAGGAGAAGTCAGACCTGGCGCTCCAAGTCGCATCTGTGAGTGATCAACGACCCCCATGATGGCACATTTACACACATATGATAACAGACACGAACACGCGCACGCACAAACAAACACACACACACACAATCACACATACACACACTTATGAACACTGTGACGAATGTGCTAACTCACACATTTACATTGACTATGTTACATAGGCTATACATTTCATGCATTTATTTTGATTTGCTCTGACCTCTTTGACAACATTACGTCTATCTGTTGATACACAAAGTGAGGCTGCACATTTTTTCTCCTGTTCTGAAACCAGGATTCAGAGAATCTGAACGATGCTGAGGAAAGGTGCGAGGGGCTCATCAAGAGCAAGATCCAGCTGGAGGCCAAACTCAAAGAGACAACCGAGAGGCTGGAGGATGAGGAGGAGATGAATGCTGAGTTGACTGCCAAGAAGAGGAAACTGGAGGATGAGTGCTCTGAGCTGAAGAAGGACATTGATGACCTGGAGCTCACCCTGGCCAAAGTGGAGAAGGAGAAGCACGCCACCGAAAACAAGGTCTCGTAGACAATCTCACAAAACAATCATCTATACAATTACCAACTCAAACCATAGTTAAACAGAAATTGAATTCAAGTCGTTTTGAGGGTGCAGGGAAAATCAAGACACAAAATAGTGGAATGTCTGTTTCGGGGTACTCCCCACATTCATTGCACGTTCCCCCCTCGTTTATGATTTCCCCTCAGTACACTGGCATGGAGTACACTGCCATCTATTGTTGAGTCTATAGTACAGTATTTGTTGACCTTTCTAATCTGAATGAAATGAATGCAATATATATCAAACTAAATCTCCCCTTTATGGTGAAGTCACCATAAAGACTCATTTTGTTGTGACTGTTTTCAGGTTAAAAACCTGACAGAGGAGATGGCATCTATGGATGAGAGTGTTGCCAAGCTGACCAAGGAGAAGAAAGCCCTCCAAGAGGCCCACCAGCAGACACTGGACGACCTGCAGGCAGAGGAGGACAAAGTCAACACTCTGACCAAGGCCAAGACCAAGCTGGAACAGCAAGTGGACGACGTGAGTGGAGTTTGACATTTTTGGCCATGATATGATGATATTATCTTTAGTTATTTAGATTTGAACAATATGTGTGTGTTTTTATATTGTAGCTTGAGGGTTCTCTGGAGCAAGAGAAGAAGCTCCGTATGGACCTTGAGAGATCCAAGAGGAAGCTGGAGGGAGATCTGAAACTGTCCCAGGAGTCCATAATGGACCTGGAGAATGACAAGCAGCAGTCTGATGAGAAAATCAAGAAGTAAACACAAACAAATGTTTACAGTTTTACAAATATTGATCATAAAGGTTGTTCTTGACACATTTTTGTAATTATGAATTAGCATTTGCATGTGATCGTTAAAAGCAAAGTGAATGGTATGATATTCTCACTTTACACTATCAAATCAAAATTATCTCTGCAATTGACGTGTTTGTGTTTCTTAGGAAGGACTTTGAGACCACCCAGCTCCTCAGCAAGATTGAGGATGAGCAGTCTCTGGGAGCTCAGCTGCAGAAGAAGATCAAGGAACTCCAGGTACAACAGGATATAAGCTCCTGTACAGGAAAGCACACACCTGAATCATTTCCTGTAAAAATGTATTCTGGTAGCACACATTTTCCCTGGTGGCTTCTGACGGCTCAGTAAATTGGAACATGGTGCTTCTTACTGTTGTAAAGATGGTGCTTCTTACCGTTGTAAAGATGGTGCTTCTTACTGTTGTAAAGATGGTTCTTCTTACTGTTGTAAAGACGGTGCTTCTTACTGTTGTAAAGATGGTGCTTCTTACTGTTGTAAAGATGGTGCTTCTTACTGTTGTAAAGATGGTGCTTCTTACTGTTGTAAAGATGGTGCTTCTTACTGTTGTAAAGATGGTGCTTCTTACCGTTGTAAAGATGGTGCTTCTTACTGTTGTAAAGATGGTGCTTCTTACCGTTGTAAAGATGGTGCTTCTTACTGTTGTAAAGATGGTGCTTCTTACTGTTGTAAAGATGGTGCTTCTTACCGTTGTAAAGATGGTGCTTCTTACTGTTGTAAAGATGGTGTTTCTTAATGTTGTAAAGATGGTGTTTCTTACCGTTGTGGTTTTGGTTGCCACATGGGACACTGTCTACTGAATGTATTAATGTAACTGGCTTTGTATTAACACATTTATGCAAAATATACAAACTATTACAATTTTGTGAGGATCACTTGTTTCAACTGTATTGTAGTGTTCATCCCCCCTGTTCCTGCCCCCTGTTCTAGGCCCGTATTGAGGAGCTGGAGGAGGAAATTGAGGCTGAGCGTGCTGCCAGGGCTAAGGTTGAGAAGCAGAGGGCCGATCTCTCCAGGGAACTTGAGGAGATCAGCGAGAGGCTGGAGGAGGCCGGCGGCGCCACTGCTGCTCAGATTGAGATGAACAAGAAGCGCGAGGCTGAGTTCCAGAAGCTGCGTCGTGATCTTGAAGAGTCCACCCTGCAGCATGAGGCCACAGCCGCCGCTCTGCGCAAGAAGCAGGCCGACAGTGTGGCTGAGCTCGGGGAGCAGATCGACAACCTGCAGCGCGTCAAGCAGAAGCTGGAGAAGGAGAAGAGTGAATACAAGATGGAGATTGATGACCTCTCCAGCAACATGGAGGCTGTCGCCAAGTCTAAAGTGAGTAGTGATGTTTTAGTCAAGAAGTGTTGAGGAGGGTCAACTTCTTTACCATTCAAGTGAACTGAAGTTGACAGGAGTCCCATATATAAAGTAACGATGGAACTTGTTTCACTAACAGGGCAATCTGGAGAAGATGTGTCGTACTCTTGAGGACCAGCTGAGCGAGATCAAGACTAAGAATGATGAGAATGTTCGCCAGGTCAACGACATCAGCGGACAGAGGGCCAGACTCCTGACAGAAAATGGTACCCATCAACAATGAACAACAAACCAATGTAGTGTACAATAACGTTTTGGGGGGCTGTATCCATATAGTCCAGTCCACATACTGTAGTTTCTACTGTACTATTCACCACCTAACATTGCCCTACGATACCTCAAAATACAGAGACCCTATTAACAAGATGTCCCTCTTTCCCTGCAGGTGAGTTTGGCCGCCAGCTGGAGGAGAAGGAAGCCCTGGTGTCTCAGCTGACCAGAGGCAAACAGGCCTTCACCCAGCAGGTGGAGGAGATGAAGAGACTGATTGAGGAGGAGGTCAAGGTAAGGAACCCAAAATGGACACCACCGACCACAGAGTTTAGAGCCATATCTTCCTATAGATTGTGACTACGCCACCCTCAGAGACTTCTACTGTCATTTGTTTTACTCTCTTTCTCTTTCTCTCTTTCTCTCTCACAGGCTAAAAACGCACTGGCCCACGGTATCCAGTCTGCCCGCCATGACTGTGACCTCCTGAGAGAGCAGTTTGAAGAGGAGCAGGAGGCCAAGGCAGAGCTGCAACGCGGAATGTCCAAGGCCAACAGCGAGGTGGCTCAGTGGAGGACTAAGTATGAAACTGATGCCATCCAGCGCACAGAGGAGCTGGAGGAGGCCAAGTGAGTCACACGCCACAGTAATAACATAAACATAGGGTTTGGTTGGTGAGGGTGGTAAGGGGCTCTGAGAAAATGTTGCATCAATATGTATTGTAAGTTATTGTAACATTTGTTTTGCAACAAATTGGTCACAATAAAAACCACCCTCTGTCGTCCAACAGGAAGAAGCTGGCCCAGCGTCTGCAGGAGGCTGAGGAGACCATTGAGGCGACCAACTCCAAGTGCGCCTCCCTGGAGAAGACCAAGCAGAGGCTGCAGGGAGAGGTGGAGGACCTCATGATTGACGTTGAGAGAGCCAACGCAATGGCCGCCAACCTCGACAAGAAGCAGAGGAACTTTGACAAGGTGAAAATGAATAACCCTAACCCTAGAGTGGTACTGTAGTTTCTAGTTGCTACAGGATATGATCAATTGTAGTAAAATTGTAGTATATTTCTGATTCAAAACTCTTCATTATTGACTTCTAATGAAAATGCCATGTATTTCCCTAGGTTCTGGCAGAGTGGAAGCAGAAGTATGAGGAGGGTCAGGCTGAGCTGGAAGGAGCTCAGAAGGAGGCTCGCTCTATGAGCACTGAGCTCTTCAAGATGAAGAACTCCTACGAGGAGGCTCTGGATCATCTGGAGACTCTGAAGAGAGAGAACAAGAACCTGCAACGTGAGCATTTGACAGAAGTTCTATTTGGCTCATGTTTGAATAATGTTTTGAAAATGGAAGAAACTGTAATCATCAAAATTACTATTACACCAACTCAGTTTTTTTATGTACAGTTTAAAATATTATTATTTAGTATTCGGTATACCTTTGAACAACACAAGGAAGTGGAGGGCAAATAGATTTGTAAGACCGTATAAAGTGCTGTTCTTTAATAAACTATTATTATGATTTAATGTCAACTTCAGTGCATTGGTTATATCCACTGAAAATCTCCCAAGTCTAAACTGCTCCTTTGTTTGTGTGTGCAGAGGAGATCTCTGACCTGACTGAGCAGATCGGAGAGACTGGCAAGAGCATCCATGAGCTGGAGAAGGCTAAGAAGACCGTGGAGACAGAGAAGTCTGAGATCCAGACCGCTCTGGAGGAGGCTGAGGTACAAACTACAACTGTATGATGGGAAAAGGACTGTTACAACTTTTTCAGCTCCAGACCCAAAAGAGAAATTGACCGTCCTCCCGTGACCCAAATCGTTCTCCAATGAGCCAAATTAAGAAGAAAGAGTGTGTGATTTTAAATATATTCTCATAACTCGCGACTCACCTCTGACATGCCAATTCCAGCTACAGTCTAATGCTCCCTGCATTGGTGTTTATTGTAGTCATATATATTTAATTTCTTGTGTTATACACATCCAAATGTAATAAAGACAATTCGTTTGACTGCTTCTCTTTGTCCAGGGCACACTGGAGCACGAGGAATCCAAGATTCTGCGTGTGCAGCTGGAGCTGAACCAGATCAAGGGTGAGGTGGACAGAAAGATCGCTGAGAAGGACGAGGAGATGGAGCAGATCAAGAGGAACAGCCAGAGGGTGGTTGACTCCATGCAGAGCACCCTGGACTCTGAGGTCAGGAGCAGGAATGATGCCCTGAGGGTGAAGAAGAAGATGGAGGGAGACCTGAACGAGATGGAGATCCAGCTGAGCCACGCCAACAGGCAGGCCGCCGAGTCCCAGAAACAGCTGAGGAACGTCCAGGGACAGCTCAAGGTAAAGGGACTGGGACATCTTGCTCAAACATCTGAACATGGGAAGGGATTTGTTTGTGAGTCTGTAGAAAAAAATTAAACAGAGGAATTGAATAGTGGATTAATATACAGTAGAAAGGTAGGGAAATTGGGGAAATTCTTACCAATGAACATTTCTATCAATCACTGATCCTATCGCCCCTACCTGCCAATGAGTCCTAATGAATCTATGTCATTGTGAACCCCAGGATGCCCAATTGCACCTTGATGACGCCGTCCGCGCCTCAGAGGACATGAAGGAGCAGGCAGCCATGGTGGAGCGCAGAAACGGCCTAATGGTGGCTGAAATTGAGGAGCTGAGAGTTGCTCTGGAGCAGACAGAGAGAGGCCGCAAAGTGGCTGAGACTGAGCTGGTAGACGCCAGCGAGCGCGTTGGACTGCTGCACTCCCAGGTATGGGTCAAAAGCCATTTCTAATGAAACGCAACCAAGCATCTGGAAATCGACAGTGCTGCCTTTTAGATTTTCATAATTTCTGCCCTGTGACTTGTAAGTTCTCTTGAGCGTCAAACAAATGGTCTTGTTTCCTCCTCCAGAACACCAGCCTTCTGAACACCAAGAAGAAGCTGGAGACTGACCTGGTGCAGGTGCAGGGAGAGGTGGACGACATCGTCCAGGAAGCCAGGAACGCAGAGGAGAAGGCCAAAAAGGCCATCACTGATGTGAGTCCTTATGATCTATTGAATAACATCAACTTGATTTGTCCCAAAGGGCCAATGGTAGCTGGGTTGGTTAACCACAACAAAGACCTCAGAGGGACGTTATGATTGGTGTAGTCTTGGAAATCCCAGATCTAGGGCAACAGCGCTACGTCTGGGAATCGTGACAAAAGTGGATGGACACACAATGCGGACGCAGATAGCTAGGCTAATTTAAGCCACAGCCAGTCATTATTATTAATATTAATATTATCATTAGCATCATGATGCATGCAAACGTCTTACTTGTGAAATACACTCATTGAAAATATACTCTAGCGCCATCTAGCTAGCAACCCGAACTGTTTGGCAGGGCTCTGGACAGATTTTACGGCTTCAACTCTGTCCTTTCCTCTCCGTTAAGCTGACGTTGGTTTTAGTGCAGACATGTATGCTGCAACATTGGTAACCCATCTGTCTGGGAGGCAACCCATCTGTCTAGAGAGACTATGATTGGGGCAAATTGGTGCATAAATTCAACAAATTACCATTCCAGGCGGCCATGATGGCTGAGGAGCTGAAGAAAGAACAGGACACCAGCTCTCACCTGGAGAGGATGAAGAAGAACCTGGAGGTCACAGTCAAGGACCTGCAGCACCGCCTGGATGAGGCTGAGAATCTGGCCATGAAGGGAGGCAAGAAGCAGCTCCAGAAACTGGAGTCCAGGGTGAGTTAACAGCAGGGTGGATTAGGGTGGTTTGAAAGACTGATTGCTGGACATTGATTTAATCTTATAAAAATACACAGGAGCATTGTGCTATGACTTTCTGTCAATAATCCACCTAGATAATGACAAGCTGTTATCATTACAATTGTAAAAGTACATAGGAAGAGACAACAATTGTGCCTCCTTGATTGAGTAGAGTAATATGCCTCTGTTTTGAAAAGATATGTTACGTCTGATTTCACCACCTCAAACGCCTACGTTTATTTATTCCACGAAGGTGCGTGAGCTCGAGACTGAGGTGGAGGCCGAGCAGAGAAGAGGTGTAGACGCGGTCAAGGGAGTCCGCAAGTATGAGCGCAGAGTCAAGGAGCTCACTTACCAGGTAAGAGAAAGTGCCTTCTTCACACACTTGACACAAACACAGACAGGTTTGTGTATAAAACGATGGTGCATTGACTCTTTGATCTTCTCCCACAGACTGAGGAGGATAAGAAGAACATCGGCAGACTTCAGGACCTGGTAGATAAGCTGCAGTTAAAAGTGAAGGCCTACAAGAGGCAGGCTGAGGAAGCGGTGAGTCACAAACTTAGTCAAATACTCTGAAATCATACATTCCAAAACATATTTTTCCCCCTAGTAGACATTACATAACTTCACGTCCATACAGTTTAGTGGAAGTCCACAATGACTCAACTGAAGAACTTATGCACATTTCTGCCTCCTATGCCTCCCTATGCCTGTGTGTTGTTACCAACTTAAAGGAGAGGGCGTTGAATATTCATTTTCTGTGCTGGGGGCTGGTCTATTGGTAATGCTGTCGCCCCTGGAGGCAGCGGTTTGATCCCCCGTTCTGCAACTCACTTTCTCTGATGTATCTTCCATCTCCCTATTTGAATGCTGATGTAATGCTCTTCTATTATCCCCACGCAGGAGGAAGCAGCTAACCAGCACATGTCTAAGTTCAGGAAGGTTCAGCATGAGCTGGAGGAGGCTGAGGAGCGTGCTGACATCGCTGAGACTCAGGTCAACAAGCTCAGAGCCAAGACACGCGACGGTGGAAAGGTACAGAGCTGCTCCTAAACCTAAACCTACACCTGGCTCATGTTCAAATAGAACCACATCAACATCAATCATCAACGATTCAGTCTTCACAGAGGTCAATACTGACCTTTTACACTCACTCAAATGTCTTTAAGGTCTCTAAGAATCACATAAAAAAAAAAAAATGAATTGGTACGTCAAAATGGAAAATGAAAGGTTAGCACTGAGCCTTAAACGCTTGATCCATTATGCTTTCAAGTGTCATATATTTAGCATGTTTATTATTAATATCAAGCCATTCTTTTCTTACTTCTTACAGGACAAAGAAGCTGCTGAATAAACGAAGATCAAAGTATTGAAGATTAAAGTATTTCATTTTCCTGTTGTTGCATAAAATATGATTTTCATGGTAAAATGTTTAGCATTGATTAAAAACACTTAGGCCTACGTACACCTTTGTGACTGTGGACTTGTTATTCAGCAAACTGCTTTTTCATACTATAAAAAATATTGTGCTTTAATTAAAGGAGCGATCTGGGATTCCAACAACAACAAAGCAGCCACCCCAACAAAGCTGTCACTTTTTTTTTGGTAAACAGCTGAGGGATGAGGCTGGAGAAATGTAATAACTCTCAAATTCATACAGAGCTATGGATGAATGGATTGAACATCCATAACATCAAGATAATAGTTTTAACCCTTTACAGTCGGGGGATATTGGCCGATATGGACAGGCCCAAATGAAAAGAAAACAAGGCAACAGTAAACATGTTGTCCCCTACGAATGATGCAGGGCCAATCAGCGTAATTGAGTAATTGATGGATCTCTGTGGCAAGATGCATCGTTCATCTAAATTTCGTCTTTCGGGGCAGTGGTGTCTGGCGTATCGCATGTGTTATCTGGACTCATATCCTTGAGCATGTGTTCTTGCATATGTTTAGTCTTGACAGTGTTTGCAACGTGCATCAAATGTTGCTACAATACGAATATCCTCGACTGATTTATATAACATTTATTTGCCAGAACACGCCCATATTAATGTTAATTAGTCAATAGCGGCCATGTTGTTTTAGGTACTAGTCTGGAAAATGTCGAGAGACCTTTGTCCATAGATGCCACATATATCAAGTTTCATACAGATCGGTCATTCGGTGCCAGAAGAGTAGCGTTTTAAGTGTTTTTTTCACAAAATTCCAAATGGCGGTAAATCCATAATTGCGGACCATATGGGTCCCTGAGGCACCTATGTACCAAATTTCATGACATTAGGTCAAACGGGGTGAGGGGCGTGACCTTTCAAAATTAGGATTTTCAATCTCTTGTTATATCGCCACCATCTGGCCAATCAGTGTACATTTTGTAAATGCCAGATCTTTACGGCAAAACGCATCATTCACCCAAATTGTCAAAATCGGGCCAGTGCTGTCTGAGATATCGTATGTGACTAACGTTTTACGAATGTACGAACGTAGAAACGGACGGAGTCAGATCCACAGTCCCCTCCTCGATTTCATCGTGGGTGACAAAAATACGAGAATCACATTAATCTCCCATGGACAGACTACGTAAACATAAATGGTAATCGAGTATTTTACGAAATTACTTGAGATTTTAGTTACGGGTTATTATCAGAGACTATGCACACATAAAAGGAAAAGGAAATGACAAGCGCGATATTGAGCCAATTTTTCCCCCAATAGATTTTCGGCAGATGTACACTTACAGTTGGCCTAGTGTTGGGCCTGTAACCGAAAGGTTGCCAGTTCAAATCCCCGATCCGACAAGGTGAAGAACATATGTCGTTCTGCCCTTGAGCAAGACAGATTTCCTCTGGCGCCCAATGTGGCAGCCCCCCCACACCTCTCCGATTCAGAGGAGCTGGGTTAAAAGCGGAAGTAAAGTTTCGGTTGGACCTTGTGTGCAATTGACGATGAATGTAATCCTTTTCATTTAACAGTGATCAGCGTTCCCGTCATGCCCACTAGTGGTGAAATCAAGTAATACACATGATGTGTTAGGAAACAGGGTTCAGGTGGATAAACTCACCTTTCATGAGGAAGTTAAAGTAGTCTGATTAGTCCTTGCAAAAATCACAAAAAACAAAACAATTAGCTATCTCATTAATCACAATTGATTTGATTGAAGAACATTGTACGGTCCAAAAGACACTCGATGGTAAGTATTCATCACGTGGACAACAATTTCACAAAATAATCTTCAAAACCCTCTTCTCTGTACATTATCATTTTCATATAGGCTATTATATTTGCATTCTCTCATTAAGGGATGACCGATGTTACAGTAGCACCATAATAAACCTGTCGCTGTAGTGATGAAATGTGTCTCAGCACTAGATCCAATATATGGATTGAATGCCTGCTGTAAACAGTGTGCAGTAGTGAAAGTCTACACCGTAGAAATATAATCCATAGAACGGCCTTGGAACCTCTAGCCCTGCCAATTTGACTGGTAAACTAATGGGTACACTGGCAATGGCTGACCTGGCATTGTGACGCAATCGTTTCCATGGTCATTTGGAATGTTCTATCAATTGATGCTGGATTACCATCAAATTATGCTAATTGTTAATCCGAGTCGCATATTCACGTCATAAACAAGTACAATGGCCACCGTTGGGAGAACAGCTACATTTCACTATCTGCACCCATTCAATATGGCCTAGATTTAAGTAATTATTTACTTTCTAGCACAGTAGTTATTACTTCTAAACTAAAATACTTTTTGGGGTTCTCATAGGCTTACAATTTGGTTTTGATTATTGCCTGAACAAACACTAAGATTAAGGGAGAGTGGGTTAAAACGATCCAAAGGGTTAGTTGAGCCACAACTTGTTTCTGGGAAACTGTGACCAAATATTTAGGAAGAGGACATCATTTCATGGATGTGAAGGAAGAAACCACATGGAAAAAGTGTTAAGCAAGTTAAGTCAAATTAATGTATTGTGTTTTAGGTCGTTTACGGCAAGTCCTCGTCCTGGTAAAGTTATCAGTCAGACTACTGTAATCACCTCTATAGATGGCAAGCAAATCAAACAATGTTTGCATATAGTCATCTAGTTTATCCCCTGAAAGGTCACTTGTTAACTAGCCATGTTGACGTGATCTGTTATTACATAGCTAGCGAGCCAATTTGATGTGGTCCATCAATCAATGTAGCCTATATCACGTCTGTCAGCAGCAGTCGTAATAAACACGCTTAAAAACAATGTTGAAAAGGAGATCATGTTAGCTAACTTCGCTAGGTACGCCTACATCGGTTGGAGAAAAAAGGTACAATAGGTCTACTTACAACTATGTTTAGCCAACTGTACAAAGTTTATACCGGTTGCTCGCAAAGTAAACATTATCAGCTAACAGTACCACGACAAAATGCGCTCTTCTGCTGTTTGACATACAGAGCCCACAAAATATGGAAATTTAACCTAAACCACTCATACTTGTCAGGTATAGTTCACTTTTATTTTATATCACTCAAATATCCAATTAATGGTGGCCAATATTAGGAGATATCGCTAGGCAACCCTACTGTATGTCCAGTATCTGAAATTACACGATCAGTTGATGTTTACTGATCAGGAAAAGCATGCAGTTACTTGCTGTATAACTCTGATCATAGAGCTAAATAAGCGCAATTGTTTTGCATGAAATAATCGGAAAATGTGTAGGTCTGATTAGAGGTAATGATATTACAACCAAATAGTTAACATTTATTTAACAATCCCCTTGAAAACGGCACGCAGTTGTCAATAGGTTTTAGCGGAGCTGTGGATCTCCTCGTCCCCCCCAGCAGACAAATCGAACGCTCTGCACCTTGTTGTGACGTTTTATTGAAAAATGATCTATAGGTTTCACGATGCTTGTACCTAAACCAAAGTAGATTCTATTAAAAACAAAAAAAATATGTTTTAAGTGAGAATAGGCATTGGTTTGAAGCCAAAAAAACTAAGGAAATTCACATGAGCACTACAATGCCTATTCCACCCATGCTCTACCAAGGTTTTTCCAGCACACCGCTTTGACCCACTACAGTAGCTATGTCGGTATTGTACTTCAAACTATGTGTCGGCAGGTTGCTTGGGATTCAAACCTTCTCAAACAGCATAATTCATACACTTAGAGGAGGTGCTATATAATGTGATTTGTACCACATACAAGGTAAAGTATTGGATTCTTCACACACCAGAGTAAGACATTATTCCATTACGCTACCTTTTCATGCTTTTCTTTATTAAATTAAAGCAAACTTTGTGTTTATGCTTACAAGACCATCAGGCTTAATTGAGCTGTTTTGTCTTGAGCTAATGTGGTGCATGCCTGTATTTCCTAAAACCTTTATTTTAGCAAAACATGTAATTGAAAATAATATATTATAATAATAGTTATTGTTATTATTATTATTATTATTATTATTATTATAACTTTTTTGGTCAGTAGGTGCCCAACATAACAACGGGTGTTTTAAAAAAAATCAATTGCTGTGCTGATCAATGGACAATTCATTACCTTGGTCAAAATAATGTGTCGTTTAAAGTTATGTTTGTACTAAAGATGGTGACACAACAATAATACATATACATATATATATACCGGTATGCATCATCTGAATAGCAGGACAATATAAAGTCCATTATCCCTCCGAAGAGTATCAATTAGGCTGTTTGAGAAGGTTTGAATCCCAAGCAACCTACCTACACATAGTTTGAAGTACAATACCGACATAGCTACTGTAGTAGGTCAAAGCTGTGTGCTGGAAAACCTTGGTAGAGCATGGGTGGAGTAGGAATTGTGGTGATCATGTGAATTTCCTTTATTTTTCGGCTTCAGACCAATGCCTAATCTCACTTAAAACATAGTTTTTGGTTTTTTAATTTCCATGGTTTTTACACCAGAAGGTGATTATGCAACATTATTATCCAACATTATAATACAGCATAACATTATAATACAGCATAACATTATAATACAGCATAACATTATAATACAGCATAACACAGTAATACAGCATAACATTATAATACAGCATAACATTATAATACAGCATAACACAGTAATACAGCATAACATTATAATACAGCATAACACAGTAATACAGCATAACACAGTAATACAGCATAACATTATAATACAGCATAACACAGTAATACAGCATAACATTATAATACAGCATAACATTATAATACAGCATAACATTATAATACAGCATAACATTATAATACAGCATAACATTATAATACAGCATAACATTATAATACAGCATAACACAGTAATACAGCATAACATTATAATACAGCATAACATTATAATACAGCATAACATTATAATACAGCATAACACAGTAATACAGCATAACATTATAATACAGCATAACATTATAATACAGCATAACATTATAATACAGCATAACACAGTAATACAGCATAACATTATAATACAGCATAACATTATAATACAGCATAACATTATAATACAGCATAACATTATAATACAGCATAACATTATAATACAGCATAACATTATAATACAGCATAACACAGTAATACAGCATAACATTATAATACAGCATAACACAGTAATACAGCATAACATTATAATACAGCATAACACAATAATACAGCATAACATTATAATACAGCATAACACAGTAATACAGCATAACATTATAATACAGCATAACACAGTAATACAGCATAACACAATAATACAGCATAACATTATAATACAGCATAACACAGTAATACAGCATAACATTATAATACAGCATAACATTATAATACAGCATAACACAGTAATACAGCATAACATTATAATACAGCATAACACAGTAATACAAGTTAAATAAAACTAAACAATAATGACTAATACATGTAAATTAAATCTACAAAGAGAGTTTTCATCAATATTTTTTGTAGCCGTCTATTTACCACCACAAACCGATGCTGGCACTAAGACCCCACTCAACGAGCTGTATAAGGCCATAAGCAAACAAGAAAATGCTCATCTAGAAGTGGCAATCCTAGTGGCCGGGGACTTTAATGCAGGCCAACTTAAATACGTTTTAACTTTTATGTTCTACCAGCATGTCACATGTGCAACCAGAGGAGAAAAAAAACTCTAGACCACCTTTACTCCACACACAGAGAGACGCATACAAAGCTCTCCCCCGCCCTCGGTTTCCGGGATGATGGTGTTGATGTGAGCCATGACCAGCCTTTCAAAGCACTTCCTGTCTACCGACATGAGTGCTACAGGCCGGTAGTCATTTAGGCAGGTTACCTTCACTTTGTTGGGCACAGGGACTATGGTGGTCTGCTAGAAACATGTAGGTATTACAGATTCGGTCAGGGAGAGTTTGAAAATGTCAGTGAAGACACTTGCCAGTTGGTCCACGCATGCTCTGAGTACACGTCCTGGTAATCCGTCTGGCCCCACGGCCTTGTGAATGTTGACCTGTTTAAAGGTCTTGCTCACATCGGCTACGGAGAGCGTGATCACACAGTCGTTCGGAACAGCTGGTGCTCTCATGCATGCTTCAGTGTTGCTTGCCTCGAAGCGAGCATAAAAGGCATTTAGCCCATCTGGAAGGCTCGCGTCACTGGGCAGCTCGCGGTTGGGTTTCCCTTTGTAGTCCGTAATAGTTAGCAAGTCCTGCCACATCCAACGAGCGTCAGAGCCGGTGTAGTAGGATTCAATCTTAGTCCTGTATTGAAGCTTTGCCTGTTTGATGGTTCGTCTGAGGGCATAGCAGGATTTCTTATAAGCGTCCGGATTACTCCTGAATGCCATTGGATGAATCCCGGAACATATTCCAGTCTTTGCCAGCAAAACAGTCCTGTAGCTTAACATCTGAGTTATCTGACTAATTCAGTATTGAGCGAGTCACTGGTGCGTCCTGCTTTAGTCCTGCTGGTGCGTCCTGCTTTAGTCCTGCTGGTGCGTCCTGCTTTAGTTTTTTGCTTGTATGCAGGAATCATGAGGATAGAATTATGGTCAGATTTGCCAAATGGAGGGTGAGGGAGAGCTTTGTATGCATCTCTGTGTGTGGAGTAAAGGTGGTCTAGAGATCTTTTTCCTCTGGTTGCACATGTGACATGCTGGTAGAAATGAGGTAAAATGGATTTAAGTTTGCCTGCATTAAAGTCACTGGCCACTAGGAGTGTCGCTTCTGGATGAGTATTTTCTTATTTGCTTATGGCCTTATACAGCTCGTTGAGTGAGGTCTTAATGCCAGCATCAGTTTGTGGTGGTAAAGCTACAAAACATATAGATGAAAACTCTCTTGATAGATAGCAGTAGAAGCAGCGTATGTGATGAGTCAAAAGAGTTAGTGCAAAGGGGGGTCAATGCAGATAGTCTGGGTAGCTGTTTGGTTAACTATTTAGCAGTCTTATGGCTTTGGGGTAGAATCTGTTCAGGGTCCTGTTGGTTCCAGACTTGGTGCATCGGTACCGCTTGCCGTGCGGCAGCAGAGAGAACAGCCTATGACTTGGGTGGCTGGAGTCATTGACAATTCTTAGGGCCTTCCTCTGAAACTGCCTGTTATAGAGGTCCTGGATGGCAGGGATCTCGGCCCCTGGGAGCTCGACCAATCCATTATACCCATTTATTAATGGTTTATAATGCATTTATAAATTATTAAAGTCATGCTCCGGCACTTTGACCACTAAGAAAGTATTTTTGAAACCTCCAACTTTGGGCTGGATGTGTCAATGTGTAGTTCATACATGTATAATCTACGAGCAGAATTACTGTCTTACCACAATTAGCCACGAAATCCCTAGTTTGGAAGCAACAGTTTGGAAGTGAATGTTTTCTTGAAGCTGTGCTGCTCCATTTTCACTACATTGCCTCCCACATTGGGCGGCAAACAATTGGCCGAGCGTCGTCCGGGTTTGGCCGGTGTAGGCCGTCATTGTAAATAAAAATGTGTTCTTAACTGACTTGCCTAGTTAAATAAAGGTAAAATAAATAAAAAAAATTGTCCAGACCTTTAACAATTCGAATTCTAGCCATTGAGCTTCAGCCCCTAGCTACTGTTGTTGGTTTAAGGTACTTCCCATTCCCTATACAGTGCCTTGTGAAAGTATTCACCCCCCTCTGCATTTTTCCTATTTTGTTGCCTTACAACCTGGAATTAAAATGATTTTTTGGGGGTTTGTATCATTTGATTTACACAACATGCCTACCACTTTGAAGATGCAAAATAATTTTGATTGTGAAGCAAACAAGAAATAAGACAAAAAAAAAAACAGAAAACTTGAGCATGCATAACTATATGTTTGCTTATTTTTTTCTTTGAGCAATGACTTTTTTCTGACCACTCTTCCGTGAAGCCCAGCTCTGTGGAGTGTATGGCTTAAAGTGGTCCTATGGACTGATACTCCAATCTCAGCTGTGGCGCTTTGCAGCTCCTTCAGGGTTATCTTTGGTCTCTTTGTTGCCTCTCTGATTAATGCCCTCCTTGCCTGGTCCGTGAGTTTTGGTGGGCGACCCTCTCTTGGCAGGTTTGTTGTGGTGCCATATTCTTTCCGTTTTTGAATAATGGATTTAATGGTGCTCCGTGGGATGTTCTAAGTTTCAGATATTTTTTTATAACCCAACCCTGATCTGTACTTCTTCACAACCGTTTCCTGTTAAAATAGTTGTATAAATAGTGTGTGTGTGTGTGTGTGTGTGTGTGTGTGTGTGTGTGTGCACGTGTGCGTGTGTGCAGCCCTATTGCAACAGATGCCATGGCTGAGATGACCTCTCGCCTAAATTGTCTGTTTTCTGTTCTTCTTGTCCACAAGAAGAGAGAGAGGGAGAAAGAGAGGCAGAAGTCAGAAATGAAACCAAAACAGAGAGGCTGCAACAGCCTGACAGTGAAACAAAGGAAAGTTAAAGAAAACAACATGAGTACAACTCAGCCACTCTTTTGTGCAGAAACCTGGGATGAGGAACCTTCTGTGAATTTCAGAGGAAACTGACACACAAACACACACACACGCACACACACACACACACACACACACACACACACACACACACACAAGCTCCCACATTCACGTGCATGCATGCAGGCACATAGGAACACATACACACACACAGGTGATTTGTGTGCAGTAAAGCTCCCCCCTTCCTCTGATCCAAACCCAACTGGGATAACATAGATGGGCATTGGGCCTGTGGGACTATTACATCATACTTGCAAGATAGAGAAACACAAAATGTATTGCTACTTATCCACACTATGTCAAAAACACTGTTACTTTACATTTTAGTCATTTAGCAGACGCTCTTATCCAAAGCGACTTACAGTTAGTGAGTGCATACATTTTTCATACTGCCCCCCCCCACCCCCGTGGGAATCGAACCCACAACCCTGGCGTTGCAAGCGCCATGCTCTACCAACTGAGCTACAGGAGGCCCACACTCCAACGCTCTTCAGGAGAGAAAAGAGTTGTTCACACACCTTGAGGAGGAAGAGCAGGAGGAAGAGGAGGAGGAGGAAGAGGAGGAGGAGGAGGAGGAGGAGGAAGGGGGGCGGGGCAGATGAGGAAATACACTTCAGATATCAGAGGAAACAGGCATGTCATGGTTTACTGTGGTTTACTGGTGTTTGGAGGATATATTGGCACGGGTGTTGTTAGGCCCGAGACTAAGTCACTTTTATACAACGGGTTACCAACATATTCAAATAATGATTGACATATTTTCATCCTTCCACAAAATATAGTCCTGACACAAATCTAGGGTTGCTACCCAAACCGGCTGGTCTTTGGTTTTATCGGTTCGGTTGCTAGAGACACGACCCAGTCGTTCCTTCTAAATGTTCCATTGCCATACTGTCTGGCAACGTTCTTATCCCTTGCTTGCTAGCTAGCCGACTACGGCTAACTTACAGTCACGTCAAAAAGTGCAGCCAGAATAACAGCAATGTAGCCGCATTTGCATTTGTTTAACCCGTTTTCTAGTGACATTTATTTGGTTACATCCATAAGACACCGGCTGGAATGCGGTTTTAACCAATCAGCATCCAGGATTAGACCCGTTGTATAATTTGCAACAAACACTCTTCCTCTTTTCGTTGTAGCAGAGTAAATATTTTTTGGGGGGAAATTTAGATTTTCACATTTAATGGTCCATAAAATATTATAGAATGCCCTCAATGAAACACACGTGAACACACACACGTAGAATCTGAGCATCCCACAAGTGTTAATTCTCCCGAATAAGCAGTTATCTTACCAATTTTCACAGGGAACTTCACAGTAATACATTCAACATGAGTCCCAGTTTTTTTTGGAGAGAGAAGAGGAACCAGTTAAAAGGTGAATATGGCTTCCACTTCCCTTCCCTTTAACTTCCAATGCATCAACAGTTATGTCTCATAAGTCTCCGGCCCAATTGCATGTGAAACCCCACAACCACAGGTTAGTGAAACCTTTTGACTTGTCTTACAAATACAGTGTGGAACAACAGCCCCACCTGGTGGTGGTTAAAGGGAGACACCTTTGTTTTAAGCTCTTGTGGAAAATAGAACATTTATGTAAAAAATAAAAATAAAAATGTAAATAATAATTGTGAATTATGAAATAAGCAGTACTACAGTCTATAAATATGGGTGGATTGTTCTCCAAACGCTGACGAAGGCTGCGGCCAAAACGCGTGCGTTTGTTCTGACCTCTGCTGCTAGAAAAAATACATTAAAACGTAAACAATATTTCAGGTGACTGCGGGTTTTTCTTCAAGTATATGCCTTTTGAACCCTGCACCCTAAGACTTTTTGTTACTACAAGCATTTGAGCTGAGCACGCTCTTTCTAGAGACACCAACATATGACAGAAATCATTTTGTGGAGGAAACAAAAGACAAGGGAGACGTTTGAGGGGTTTGATCACATGAGCATTTTGTTATTGACAGCATTTTGTTATTGACTATGTTGATAATGTCATACAATCACATCATATAGCATCATACAGTGACTTCAGAAAGTATTCACACCCCTTGACTTTTTCCACATTTTGATGTGTTAGAGTCTGAATTTAAAATAGATTAAATTTAGATTTTGTGTTACTGGCCTACACACAATGCCCCATAATGTAAAAGTGGATAAATTTTTTTCAAAATGTTTATAAATTAATTAAAAATGAAAATCTTAAATGTCTTGAGTGAATAAGTATTCAACCCCTTTGTTATGGCAAGCCTAAATAAGTTCAGGAGTAGAAATGTGCTTAACAAGTCACATAATAAGTTGCATGGACTCACTTTGTGTGCATTAATAGTGTTTAACATGATTTTTGAATGACTACCTCATCTCTGTACCCCACGCATACAATTATCTGTAAGGTCCCTCAGTCGAGTAGTGAATTTCAAACGCAGATACAACCACAAAGACCAGGGAGATTTTCCAATGCCTCGCAAAGAAGCGCATCTATTGGTAGATGGTAAAATAAAACGATCAGACATTGAATATCCTTTTGAGCATGGTGGAGTTATTAATTACATCTTGGATGGTGTATCAATACACCCAGTCACTACAAAGATACAGGCGTCCTTCCTAACTCAGTTGCCGGAGAGGAAGGAAACCGCTCAGGGATTTCACCATGAGGCCAATGGTGACTTTAAAACAGTTACAGAGTTTAATGGCTCTGATAGGAGAAAACTGAGAATGGATCAACAACGTTGTAATTACTCCACAATACTAACCTAATTGACAGAGGGAAAAGAAGGAAGCCTGTACAGAATAACAATATTCCTAGAGGAAAACCCAGTTCAGTCTGCTTTCCACCAGACACTGGAAGATGAATTCACTTTTCAGCAGGACAATAACCTAAAACACAAGGTCAAATCTACACTGGAGTTGCTTACCAAGAAGACAGTGAATGTTTCTGAGTAGCCCAGTTACAGTTTTGACTTCAATCTACTTGAAAGTCTATGGCAAGACCTGAAAATGGTTGTTTAGCAATGATCAACAACCAATTTGACAGAGCTTGAAGAATTTAGAAAATAATTATGGGCAAATATTGTACAATCCTGGTGTGCAAAGCTCTGAGAGACTTACCCAGAAAGATTCACAGCTGTAATCACTGCCAAAGATGCTTCTACAAAATATTGACTCAGGGGTGTGAATACGTATGTAAATGAGATATTTCATTTTCATTTTCAATAAATGTGCAAACATATCTAAAAACATGTTTTCATTTTGTCATTATGGGGCATTGTGTGTAGATGGATGAGAGAAAGAAAACAATTTAATACATTTTGAATCCATGCTGCAACACAACAAAATGTGGAATAAGTCAAGGAGTATGAATACTTTCTGAAGTCACTGTATGGACACAGAGAACAGTTGTAATGCCATGGTGCTACAGAATACAAGCAGGAATAACAGTTGACCTCTATTAGAACATGGAGGAGGGCAACAAAAGAGGAAACAGGAGAGACAGAGAGAGAGAAGGAGAGGGAGAGAGATAGACAGAGCGAGGGAGGGAGAGAGAGAGATAGACAGAGCGAGGGAGGGAGAGAGAGAGATAGACAGAGCGAGGGAGGGAGAGAGAGAGATAGGGAGAGAGAGAGACAGAGAGAGACAGAGACAGAGACAGAGAGAGAGAGAGAGAGAGAGAGAGAGAGAGAGAGAGAGAGAGAGAGAGAGAGAGAGAGAGAGATAGGGAGAGAGAGAGAGAGAGAGAGAGAGAGAGAGAGAGAGAGAGAGAGAGAGAGAGAAAGAGAGATAGGGAGAGAGAGAGACAGAGAGAGACAGAGACAGAGACAGAGAGAGAGAGAGAGAGAGAGAGAGACAGAGAGAGAGAGACAGAGACAGAGAGAGAGAGAGAGAGAGAGAGAGAGAGATAGAGAGAGAGAGTGGAAGAGAGAGAGAGAGGAAGAGAGAGAGAGAGAGAGAGAGAGTGGAAGAGAGAGAGAGAGAGATTATCTTTTAGTTTTTTCTACTTCTGCCCATCACTCCCAGAAACAGTAATGTACTTTGGCAACAAGAGGTCGCTAGCTATTATGAAGAAGGGTTATAGGAATCTGCACCATTTGACACTTTTATCTGTATCTCCTCACTCTGTTATGTCCCCATTAAACCCTCTACTCCAGTTCATGTACAAATCCTGTCCCGTCTGATGACAGCAGCAGCTGAGGAGGATGTCAGTGAAGAGCAAACTGTGCCTTAAAGAATAACAGAAACCTCATCCTGCATATTTGACACACCTTTTCCTGCATCTTTCCTGCATATTTTCTGCACATCAGACAGCTTGCCTGCCATCCATCTTTTCTCAAATTATGGAGATAGATAGTGCCCTCAGAAAGTATTCATACCCCTTGACTTATTCCACATGTTGTTGTGTTACAGCCTGGATTCAAAATGGATTAAATATATATTTTTTCTCACCCATCTACACACAATACCCCATAATGACAAAGTGAAACATGTTTCTAGAAATGTTTGCTAATTTATTGAAAATGAAATACAGAAATATCTTATTTACATAAAACTGTAAAAGCACCAGCAAATCAGCTCAAAGTTATTTTAATTTTGGAAATTCGTTCCAAAGTATTCCCACACATAATAGAGAGATACAAAAGTATTGGGACAGTGACCATTTTTTTATTTTTTTTTTGGCTCTGTACAAATCATGAATAATTATGAGTGAGAAGGTTACAGACGCACAAATATCATACCCTCAAGACATGCTAACCTCTCATCATTACAATAACAGGGGAGGTTAGCATTTATGGGGTGGTATGATTCATCATGATTCATTCAGGACTATCCGTAATCATGGTAGCGTCCACATTAATGTAGAAGTGTTTAGAAACATATTATATTCTTATTTACAATAAAAGTGTACTCCAAAATGACACAATATATTATTTACATTATTTCTTTATTATTTCATTATGATTTCTATTGGGCACAAAGTAATCTGAAACAGAACTAACACAAACAGCAAATGCATCCAACAAGTTTGTAGAGTCACCAGCTTGATGTAGTCATTGTGTGCTAGGAATATGGGACCAAATACTTAACTTTTTACTACTTTAATACAAATAAGGGAATTTGTCCCAATACTTTTGGACCCCTAAAATGAGGGGAATATGTACAAAAAGTGCTGTAATCTCTAAACGGTTCACCCGATATGGATGGAAATACCCTCAAATTAAAGCTGACAGTCTCTCAAAGTGGAGTTCAGAGCCAAAACAATACAAAATGAGTCACTATCCCAATACTTTTGGAGCTCACTGTATATGTGATCATATACAACTGTAAGCAAGGTTTACAATTATTATGTTTTAGTCAAATATTATATCTGTTTGGGCTTCTTGCAGTCAATTTGCAGTCTACAAATTATTTGTAATTATGTTCTGGCCCCCTGACCATCCCCTCAAGGAAAAATTTTGCTGCTGCTGAATCTAGTTCATGATCCCTGTTGTAGAAGCACTTTTGGCGGCGATTACAGCTTTGATTCGTCTTGGTATGTCCTTATCAGCTTTGCACATCTGGATTTGGGGATTTTCTCCCATTCTTCCTTGCAGATATTTCTTAAGCTCTGTTTAGTTAGATGGGGAGTAGTGGTGAACAGCAATCTTCAAGTCTTTCCACAGATTTTCAAATGGAATTCAACTATTGGCTTTGGCTGGGCCACTCAAGGACATTCACCTTCTTGTTCTGAAGCCATTTCAGCATTGCTTTGGCTGTATGCTTGGGGTCATTGTCCTGTTGGAACGTAAACCTTTGCCCCCAGTCTAAGCTCATTTGCACTCTGAAGCAGATTCTGATCACGGATTTGCCTGTATTTGGCTCCTTTCATTGTTCCCTCTATCCTTACCAGTCTCCTAGTCCCTGCAGCTGAAAAGCATCCCCATAGCACGAAGCTGCCACCACCATGCTTCATGGTATGTGTGGTGTTAGACGGGTGATGAGCTGTGCCTGGTTTTCTCCAGACATAGCGCTTTGAATTCAGGCCAAACAGTTACATTTCTGTCTCATCAGACTACAGAATATTTTGCCTTATATACTCTCAGAGTCTTTCACATGCCTTTTTGCAAACTACAGGCATGCTGTCATGTGCCTTTTTCTCAGGAGTGGCTTCCGTCTGGCCGCTCTCCCATAAAGCCCAGATTGGGGAAGTGCTGCAGAGACTGTTGTCCTTCTGGCAGATTCTCCCATCTCAGCCAAGGAACTCTGTAGTTCTGTCAGAGTGGTCATTGGGTTCTTGGTCACCTCCCTGACCAAGGTGCTTCTTGCCCGGTTGCTCAGTTTGGTTGGACGGCCAGATCTAGACAGAGTCTGGGTAGTTCCATATTTTACATTTCCCAATGATGGAGACCACTTTTCTCTTGGAAACCTTGAAACATTCTAGAAATTGTTTTATACCGTTCCCCAGATACATATCTCGGAGCTCTACGGACAGTTCCTTGGACTTCATGGTATAGTTTCTGCTCTGACATGCACTGTCAACAGTGGGACCTTATATAGACAGGTGTGTTTCTTTCTAAATAATGTCCAAACAATTTAATTGGCCACAGGTGGACTTAGTGACATCTAAAGGACAATAGAAGGAAATTGGATGCACAAGAGCTCAATTTGGAGAGTGATGGCAAAGGGGTGTGAATACTTATGTAAATGAGATATTTCTGTAGTTCATTATTTTCCTCAATAAATTAGCAAAGATTTCTAAAAACATGTTTTCATGTTTTCATTATGGGGTATTGTGGGTGAGAAAAAAGAATTGTTTAATCGATTTTGAATTCAGGCTGTAACACAACAAAATGTGGAATAAATCAAGGGGTGTGAATACTTTCTGAAGGCACTGTATGTGCCAAAAACACAAGAACAAATATATTGTTATAATCACAATCATTTTGGCAGGTATTTATCCCCATAGCTGTCCTTTTACCATGCCCATAACATGATACTAACTCACATTTACAAATGCTTGTTATTAATGCAAAAATGTATTAATATACACTAAGTGTATAAAACATTAGGAACACTCTTTCCATGACATAGAGTGACCAGGTGAATCCAGGTGAAAGCTATGATCCCTTATTGATGTCACTTGTTAAATCCACTTCAATCAGTGTAGATGAAGGCGAAGAGAGGTTAAATAATGATTTGTAAGCCTTGAGACAATTGAAACATGGATTGGGTATGTGTGCCATTCAGAGGGTGAATGGGAAAGACAAAAGATTTAAGTGTCTTTGAACAGGGTATGGTAGCAGGTGCCAGGCGCACCAGTTTGTGTCAAGAACTGCAACGCTGCTGGGTTTTTCACACTCAACAGTTTCCCATGTGTAACAAGAATGGTCCACCATCCAAAGGACATCCAGACAACTTGACACAACTGTGGGAATCATTGGAGTCAACATGGGCCAGCATCTCTGTGATACGCTTTCAACACCTTGTAGAGTCCATGCTCCGACAAATTGAGGCTGTTCTGAGGACAAACGGGGGTGCAACTCAATACTAGGAATGTGTTCCAAAGGTTCTGTACATATCCATACTTCATAGTCTTTCTATATTAAAAAAAATAATTATTGGAGAAATTAAATATATTTACAATCAGAGCTAACAAAATATTAAAATAATTTATGCAGAATCCAAAGGAATTGACAGAAATTATATTTAAAAAATAAAACAACTGTACAAAAAAAGAGAATACTGGAAGAACTAAATACATTTGAACACATTATTATTTTTTTCTTTAAGAACAATAATACAAATTCATCTACAAGCTAAATTAACTCTTGGTCTGATTGAATCTAGGGCTAACTCTTGTCCAGTGTGAATTTGTCATGGCAATTTTTATGTTTTGCTAACCCATATATATTTTTGAATTACTTTACATCATTTAATTGTAGATTATTTTGGCTCTACCAAACCCTAATCTACAAAACAAGGTTTTGACATAATATAGGGTTTAAACCTAATCCCTAACTCTTTGCCAGCTCTAGTTTACTGTACAGCTCAATCTGAACCTAAGGCCACATCTGAAACATCTGAAACCAACAAATGCCTACAAAGCCACCAACATTTATTTTAAGATGACTCCCACCCTAAAAAATATATACTATTTTTCCCGACTGAAACCTAGGGAAAGTGGCTGATTGGACGCACCGTCACATATATAAAACATCATGTAGGGACCACAGGTCAAAACCTAGACACCTCCAGCACAGTAGCTCTCTCTGTGGTTCTTTCTCAACCCGAGAAACATGACTCTCTTTCTCATTACATACTACCAAATCAGAATAATTTGAAGTATTTTTTACACGTTAAAACATTATTTTTCTCTTTAGAAGACCCATTTGGAGATTTTACAATAGGGAGTTCTGTGTGGGGTGGGGGTGGCAAAGATGATTATACAGCCGTCCAACCAACACATTCAGTATAGAACACCAAAGCAGCTAAACAGACCTCCAAAGCCATGTGTTGCTTTCATTGGATATCCTTCTTTCTTTATCCACCTCTGCTGCCTTTCACACGGTTTTCCTCAACAATAACACATTATATCATCATTAACCAATAAATAAATGTGTGTAAGTATATGCATTTACAGTATGCATGGATAGATATATAGACACATATAGTTGAAAACGTATCATAGCCTCTTGAACCACTTGGTTTTGTCTGTACCCGTTGGTACCGTAAGCTTCTCCTAAAGCTGTGCAGTTGTATTGGTTAAGGGGAAGAGAGGCGGGGCAGGTGGGAGGAGCTAGGGTTTTGGGGTCAGAACAGGGGTGAAGAAACTGTAAAAAGACACAAAACGTTGTCCGTCTGTTGCTAGGTTACATGCACTAGGCCCAGCTCTGCCCTTTTCTTTCCTGACACTTACAGTGTTAGGTCAGTTCATCCCATCCATCAAAACAACAGGAAGTGAAGGGAGGAGCCAGAGGATGTTCTTGGGCTTGTCCAATCAGAGTCAGGTTTGACAGTCCATCCAAAATCATTGGTAGTGTTCCCCTGCTCAGACCAATGGTTGCGTGCAACGTACTCTACTATTTAATCGACTGACAGATTGCTATAACATACATATGATGTGGTTAGCTGATAGGTAAAATACCTATCCAAGCATTGTAAGATCTGGCATGCGTCAGCAACTCCTGGGCAGTGGAACGCGCCCACTGTGTTAACGAGATGATGAAAATCAGGAATCTGCAGATGATGATGAATCGAAGAAGCAAGTTTAAAACGGTCATCCATTTGTATTTACTCCACACAGAGAGATGTCCAGATTGTCGACAGCTGTCAGAACTCATACCCAGAGATATATCACACTAAAAATGTGTTGTACATTTAGGTGTTTTTCCTTTTCTGTTTTATAAAAAAACGACTTTTCATACTTACATCCTACTACAAGGCAGGGGATCTCAGGACCCTCAGTACGTCCCCTTTATGGAAACTCAGCTGGTCAGGCTCCGTGGCTATGTGGTGGCACAGGTCACGCACCTCACTGGGGGGGGGGGGGGGGGGGGGGGGGGAAGGAGTGACAGAAGGAAAGAGTGAAGGAAGGAAGGACAGAAACATATTATTGCTTGTATCCTGTATTTTTTTAGTTGTCCATGTTTCTGTTTTAGTGTAATTTCATTGTATTGCTGTGTTTTTAGTGTAATTTTATTGTATTGCTGTGTTTTTAGCCTTTAAGCCTGGTAAAAGATCAAAACAATAATCGTATATATCGTATTTCGTATAGCTTTGGTTTGTCTTTTCTTCAAAAGTATGATCTTACCACGGCTGTTTGGTTTGGCTCTCCTGTGGCAGCTGAGGAGGTGGAGAGGGTTGGTTCAGAGTGGGAGGGGCCGGAGGAGCTGAAGGCTCCACCCTCTTCACTGTCCCCGTCCCCACCGTCTGGGCTACGAGGTCCAGCACGGACATGTCCAGACCTGTCAGCCAGCCAGACGGCAGCCTGTGAGGGACAAACAGAGCAAAGAGAAATGTACTATAAAGAGTTAACTCATTTATTACTGTATCACCTGGACCAGTTTACATCACTTCAATTCAGTCACCTGCTCCTCTTGCTTTTGGCTGGTCTATGCTCTGCTCCGCCTGGCCTGGAGGGGGTACCACCACCACCCATGTTGGACCCAAACTGCCTGCCCCAGCGCATGCCCTGGCCCTGGGAGGGGTCTTCAGGCTGGGCCACTGGCTGGGTCACTGCGGCTCCTGGGGCCCTTGTGGTTGCTGGATCCTTCTCCCTCTCCTTGTCCTGGGTTAGCACTGACTCTGGGGGACTCCCCATCCAGGAGGGCCTTCCTCTTCCCCTGGACCCTGTCCACTCACCACTGGAGCTGGAGCTGCTCTTCCTGCTTCTCTCCCTAACACCCTCCCCTTCCTGGCTAGACTCTGCCCCTTCCACCACGCCCTTCCTGGGGAGCAGTTGCTGACTCTGGCTCCGCCTCTCCGCAGACTTCTTCCTCTTCTCGCTCTTGACGAACTTTGACCCACCCTGAGCTGATTGGTCGATGTAGACCTGGGAGCTCTGCATGAGCTGGTACCACCAGCCTGCCTGGCGATCACGCTCCTGCCGCTGACGACCCTCCTCCGCCCAATCCCTCTCTCTCTCTTTCCTCCTCTCCTCCTCCTCTCCTCCCACCCCCTTCGCTCTGTTTCCTGTGGCCTTCCCCCTCCCACTCTCCCTCCACAGGTTTGCAAACCCTGTCCCTGTCCGTTCTTTTTAATAGCCACCTAATACATGTAAATTAGCACCATGTGTCAAAACTATGCACTTAAAGAGAATGGTCAAATGAACCCAGGATCTTCAGTTCTGAAGGCGGTGACACTTAACTGTTATGCTACAAACCTTGTTATAAACACATCAACTTGACACTCTATTTAAATAGACAGTTTGGTCTATTTACTGGAAAGTCTGGTGATGACAGGAAGCTTAAGTTGCACAATGTTTTTATTTTTATTTTTTCACTCAGTACTGATTGAACGTCTATTTTTCCTGCTTGGTAAAAAATAAAATTGTCTAAAACAGTTGATTTTATACAGTTAGGTCATTTATAGAGTTAGCTCTAACCAAGTTAGCAAGCATGGCGTTTTCTTTTGACTGTGCACAGGTTCGGTTGTGCTAGCAAGCAATGATGTTGTTGTTTTGACTGGGTGCACGTGTGCACTCGCACAAAGTGCTACTTATGTGGATGGAAAATTCTTATTTTTGGGAAGACACTGAAGAGTAACTTGGCACTGTATTGATCAGTCAGCGCCCATTTGGATTATAATGACAAGAAGACAATGTCATTGAGAGAGGAGGGAGCGTACTGAATAAGTGCATAAGGTAAGGTCTGTAACGTTAGCTAACGTTAAATTGCTTTGCTTTGGATTGGATGGTCGACAAGCAAAGTGTCTGTCTGGTGTGCTAGCTAGCTAACTTTTTCTTAGCAAGGCATTTTTTTTCTTCTTAGCAAGCCAATTTGATCAGCTACAGTTTGTGATGTGAGAGGCATGGCTGATCTTGGTCGAGGATATCAAGCTAGCAGCTGTTATGTTATGAGCTCAAATCTGGCTGCACACGTAATGTTAGCAAGCAAGCCAATTTGACTGGATCAGGTAATGTTCAATGAGCAATGCCCATTGCATGATGTATTATAAATTAGCAGTGTGGCATTTTTCCAAAGTTTGGTGTTGACTATGAACTTTACTTAGCTAGCTAGCTATGCTTTGTCAACGAATGTGGGATATAAGTTATTATCAGACAAAGTTTGGTGTTGACTGTGAATTCAGATTATTTCCAGGGATACACAACATCCTGAAAAATATGTAGATACCTTTGTTAGAAAGAACATAGTGATGCTAAATGTGAAAAATGGCTCAACATACCCCACTCTCTCCTATATTTGGTGGTGATAGTTGCAAAATACCTATTTTGGATGCAGCAGTTGTTAGCTAGAATGCTAACACTCATTGACATAGACTGTAGCAAAGTTAGCCAAAGAGCCATTTTACTGGTTGAATTTGAAGTGTTTTATAAGTATAATGCAGTGGATTTACAACAGTGACACAAACATTTTATTAAGAAGGACAAAATCAAAGTTAAAGAATAGGACTACATCAAATCAAACTTTTAAATGTTCTTTAAGTTTGATTTTTGTTGAGATGGAGACTTGAATCCAACATATCAATTATTAATTTGCAGACAAACTGGGACATTAAAAACTGTAATATCTTACGTTTCACAGAGTCGTGGCTGAACGACGACATGGATAATATTTTTAAAGGTTTTCCGTGCTTCGGAAGGACAGAACAGCTATGTCCGGCAAGATGAGGGGTGGTGGTGTCTATT
>NC_140001.1:5772911-5812294 GCF_964263955.1 Coregonus lavaretus
GTTTTAAGCTCTTGTGGAAAATAGAACATTTATGTAAAAAAATAAAATAAAATGTAAATAATAATTGTGAATTATGAAAGAAGCAGTACTACAGTATAAATATGGGTGGATTGTTCTCCAAACGCTGACGAAGGCTGCGGCCAAAACGCGTGCGTTTGTTCTGACCTCTGCTGCTAGAAAAAATACATTAAAACTTAAACAATATTTCAGTGACTGCGGGTTTTTCTTCAAGTATATGCCTTTTGAACCCTGCACCCAAAGACTTTTTGTTACTACAAACATTTGAGCTGAGCACGCTCTTTCTAGAGACACCAACATATGACAGAAATAATGACAGAAATCATTTTGTGGAGGAAACAAAAGACAAGGGAGACGTTTGAGGGGTTTGATCACATGAGCATTTTGTTATTGACATCCATACTATGTTGATAATGTCATACAATCACATCATATAGCATCATACAGTGACTTCAGAAAGTATTCACACCCCTTGACTTTTTCCACATTTTGATGTGTTAGAGTCTGAATTTAAAATAGATTAAATTTAGATTTTGTGTTACTGGCCTACACACAATGCCCCATAACATAAAAGTAGAATTTTGTTTTTCGAAATGTTTACAAATTAATAAAAAATGAAAATCTTAAATGTCTTGAGTGAATAAGTATTCAACCCCTTTGTTATGGCAAGCCTAAATAAGTTCAGGAGTAGAAATGTGCTTAACAAGTCACATAATAAGTTGCATGGACTCACTTTGTGTGCATTAATAGTGTTTAACATTATTTTTGAATGAGTACCTCATCTCTGTACCCCACGCATACAATTATCTGTAAGGTCCCTCAGTCGAGTAGTGAATTTCAAACGCAGATACAACCACAAAGACCAGGGAGATTTTCCAGTGCCTCGCAAAGAAGCGCATCTATTGGTAGATGGTAAAATAAAACGATCAGACATTGAATATCCTTTTGAGCATGGTGGAGTTATTAATTACATCTTGGATGGTGTATCAATACACCCAGTCACTACAAAGATACAGGCGTCCTTCCTAACTCAGTTGCCAGAGAGGAAGGAAACCTCTCAGGGATTTCACCATGAGGCCAATGGTGACTTTAAAACAGTTACAGAGTTTAATGGCTCTGATAGGAGAAAACTGAGAATGGATCAACAATGTTGTAATTACTCCACAATACTAACCTAATTGACAGAGGGAAAAGAAGGAAGCCTGTACAGAATAACAAAATTCCTAGAGGAAAACCCAGTTCAGTCTGCTTTCCACCAGACACTGGAAGATGAATTCACTTTTCAGCAGGACAATAACCTAAAACACAAGGTCAAATCTACACTGGAGTTGCTTACAAAGAAGACAGTGAATGTTTCTGAGTAGCCCAGTTACAGTTTTGACTTCAATCTACTTGAAAGTCTATGGCAAGACCTGAAAATGGTTGTTTAGCAATGATCAACAACCAATTTGACAGAGCTTGAAGAATTTAGAAAATAATAATGGGCAAATATTGTACAATCCTGGTGTGCAAAGCTCTGAGAGACTTACCCAGAAAGATTCACAGCTGTAATCACTGCCAAAGATGCTTCTACAAAATATTGACTCAGGGGTGTGAATACGTATCTAAATGAGATATTTCTATTTCATTTTCAATAAATGTGCAAACATATCTAAAAACATGTTTTCACTTTGTCATTATGGGGTATTGTGTGTAGATGGGTGAGAGAAAGAAAACAATTTAATCAATTTTGAATCCAGGCTGTAACACAACAAAATGTGGAATAAGTCAAGGAGTATGAATACTTTCTGAAGTCACTGTATGGACACAGAGAACAGTTGTAATGCCATGGTGCTACAGAATACAAGCAGGAATAACAGTTGACCTCTATTAGAACATGGAGGAGGGCAACAAAAGAGGAAACAGGAGAGACAGAGAGAGAGAAGGAGAGGGAGAGAGATAGACAGAGCGAGGGAGGGAGAGAGAGAGATAGACAGAGCGAGGGAGGGAGAGAGAGAGATAGGGAGAGAGAGAGACAGAGAGAGAGACAGAGACAGAGACAGACAGAGAGAGAGAGAGAGAGAGAGAGAGAGAGAGATAGAGAGAGAGAGTGGAAGAGAGAGAGAGAGGAGAGAGAGAGAGAGAGAGAGAGAGAGAGAGATAGAGATAGAGAGGAGAGAGAGAGAGGAAGAGAGAGAGAGTGGAAGAGAGAGAGTGGAAGAGAGAGAGAGAGAGAGAGAGAGAGAGAGAGAGAGAGAGAGATTATCTTTTAGTTTTTTCTACTTCTGCCCATCACTCCCAGAAACAGTAATGTACTTTGGCAACAAGAGGTCGCTAGCTATTATGAAGAAGGGTTATAGGAATCTGCACCATTTGACACTTTTATCTGTATCTCCTCACTCTGTTATGTCCCCATTAAACCCTCTACTCCAGTTCATGTACAAATACTGTCCCGTCTGATGACAGCAGCAGCTGAGGAAGATGTCAGTGAAGAGCAAACTGTGCCTTAAAGAATAACAGAAACCTCATCCTGCATATTTGACACACCTTTTCCTGCATCTTTCCTGCATATTTTCTGCACATCAGACAGCTTTCCTGCCGTCCATCTTTTCTCAAATTATGGAGATAGATGGTGCCCTCAGAAAGTATTCATACACCTTGACTTATTCCACATGTTGTGTTACAGCCTGGATTCAAAATTGATTAAATATATTTTTTTTCTCACCCATCTACACACAATACCCATAATGACAAAGTGAAAACATGCTTCTAGAAATTGTTGCTAATTTATTGAAAATGAAATACAGAAATATCTTATTTACATAAAACTGTAAAAGCACCAGCAAATCAGCTCAAAGTGATTTTAATTTTGGAAATTCGTTCCAAAGTATTCCCACACATAATAGAGAGATACAAAAGTATTGGGACAGTGACAATTATTTTAATTTTTTTAGCTCTGTACAAATCGTGAATAATTATGAGTGAGAAGGTTACAGACGCACAAATATCATACCCTCAAGACATGCTAACCTCTCATCATTACAATAACAGGGGAGGTTAGCATTTATGGGGTGGTATGATTCATCATGATTCATTCAGGACTATCCGTAATCATGGTAACGTCCACATTAATGTAGAAGTGTTTAGAAACATATTATATTCTTATTTACAATAAAAGTGTACTCCAAAATGACACAATATATTATTTACATTATTTATTTATTATTTCATTATGATTTCTATTGGGCACAAAGTAATCTGAAACAGAACTAACACAAACAGCAAATGCATCCAACAAGTTTGTAGAGTGTTCATCTCCCGAGTGGCGCAGTGGTCTAAGGCACTGCATCGCAGTGCTAGTGCTAGCTGTGCCACTAGAGATCCTGGTTCGAATCCAGGCTCTGTCGTAGCTGGCCGTGACCGGGAGACCCATGGGGCGGCGCACAATTGGCCCAGCGTCGTCCAGGGTAGGGGAGGGAATGGCCAGCAGGGATGTAGCTCAGTTGGTAGAGCATGGCGTTTGCAACGCCAGGGTTGTGGGTTCGATTCCCACGGGGGGCCAGTATTAAAAAATGTATGCACTAACTGTAAGTCGCTCTGGATAAGAGCGTCTGCTAAATGACTAAAATGTAAATGTAAAATGTAGAGTCACCAGCTTGATGTAGTCATTGCGTGCTAGGAATATGGGACCAAATACCTAACTTTTTACTACTTTAATACACATAAGGGAATATGTCCCAATACTTTTGGTCCCCTAAAATGAAGGGAATATGTACAAAAAGTGCTGTAATCTCTAAACGGTTCACCCGATATGGATGAAAATACCCTCAAATTAAAGCTGACAGTCTCTCAAAGTGGAGTTCAGAGCCAAAACAATACAAAATGAGTCACTATCCCAATACTTTTGGAGCTCACTGTATATGTGATCATATACAACTGTAAGCAAGGTTTAAAATTATTATGTTTTAGTCAAATATTATATCTGTTTGGGCTTCTTGCAGTCAATTTGCAGTCTACAAATTATTTGTAATTATGTTCTGGCCCCCTGACCATCCCCTCAAGGAAAAATTGTCCTGCTGCTGAATCTAGTTCATGATCCCTGTTGTAGAAGCACTTTTGGCGGCGATTACAGCTTTGATTCGTCTTGGTATGTCCTTATCAGCTTTGCACATCTGGATTTGGGGATTTTCTCCCATTCTTCCTTGCAGATATTTCTTAAGCTCTGTTTAGTTAGATGGGGAGTAGTGGTGAACAGCAATCTTCAAGTCTTTCCACAGATTTTCAAATGGAATTCAACTATTGGCTTTGGCTGGGCCACTCAAGGACATTCACCTTCTTGTTCTGAAGCCATTCCAGCGTTGCTTTGGCTGTATGCTTGGGGTCATTGTCCTGTTGGAACGTAAACCTTTGCCCCCAGTCTAAGCTCGTTTGCACTCTGAAGCAGATTCTGATCACGGATTTGCCTGTATTTGGCTCCTTTCATTGTTCCCTCTATCCTTACCAGTCTCCTAGTCCCTGCAGCTGAAAAGCATCCCCATAGCACGAAGCTGCCACCACCATGCTTCACGGTATGTGTGGTGTTAGACGGGTGATGAGCTGTGCCTGGTTTTCTCCAGACATAGCGCTTTGAATTCAGGCCAAACAGTATCATTTCTGTCTCATCAGACTACAGAATATTTTGCCTTATATACTCTCAGAGTCTTTCACGTGCCTTTTTGCAAACTACAGGCATGCTGTCATGTGCCTTTTTCTCAGGAGTGGCTTCCGTCTGGCCGCTCTCCCATAAAGCCCAGATTGGGGAAGTGCTGCAGAGACTGTTGTCCTTCTGGCAGATTCTCCCATCTCAGCCAAGGAACTCTGTAGTTCTGTCAGAGTGGTCATTGGGTTCTTGGTCACCTCCCTGACCAAGGTCCTTCTTGCCCGGTTGCTCAGTTTGGTCGGACGGCCAGATCTAGACAGAGTCTGGGTAGTTCCATATTTTACATTTCCCAATGATGGAGACCACTTTTCTCTTGGAAACCTTGAAACATTCTAGAAATTGTTTTATACCGTTCCCCAGATACATATCTCGGAGCTCTACGGACAGTTCCTTGGACTTCATGGTATAGTTTCTGCTCTGACATGCACTGTCAACAGTGGGACCTTATATAGACAGGTGTGTTTCTTTCTAAATAATGTCCAAACAATTTAATTGGCCACAGGTGGACTTAGTGACATCTAAAGGACAATAGAAGGAAATTGGATGCACAAGAGCTCAATTTGGAGAGTGATGGCAAAGGGGTGTGAATACTTATGTAAATGAGATATTTCTGTAGTTCATTATTTTCCTCAATAAATTAGCAAACATTTCTAAAAACATGTTTACATGTTTTCATTATGGGGTATTGTGGGTGAGAAAAAAGAATTGTTAATCGATTTTGAATTCAGGCTGTAACACAACAAAATGTGGAATAAATCAAGGGGTGTGAATACTTTCTGAAGGCACTGTATGTGCCAAAAACACAAGAACAAATATATTGTTATAATCACAATCATTTTGGCAGGTATTTATCCCCATAGCTGTCCTTTTACCATGCCCATAACATGATACTAACTCACATTTACAAATGCTTGTTATTAATGCAAAAATGTATTAATATACACTAAGTGTATAAAACATTAGGAACACTCTTTCCATGACATAGACTGACCAGGTGAATCCAGGTGAAAGCTATGATCCCTTATTGATGTCACTTGTTAAATCCACTTCAATCAGTGTAGACGAAGGCGAAGAGAGGTTAAATAATGATTTGTAAGCCTTGAGACAATTCAGACATGGATTGTGTATGTGTGCCATTCAGAGGGTGAATGGGAAAGACAAAATATTTAAGTGTCTTTGAACAGGGTATGGTAGCAGGTGCCAGGCGCACCGGTTTGTGTCAAGAACTGCAACGCTGCTGGGTTTTTCACACTCAACAGTTTCCCATGTGTATCAAGAATGGTCCACCACCCAAAGGACATCCAGACAACTTGACACATCTCTGTGATACGCTTTCAACACCTTGTAGAGTCCATGCTCCGACAAATGGAGGCTGTTCTGAGGACAAACGGGGGTGCAACTCAATACTAGGAATGTGTTCCAAAGGTTCTGTACATATCCATACTTCATAGTCTTTCTATATTAAAAAAAATAATTATTGGAGAAATTAAATATATTTACAATCAGAGCTAACAAAATATTAAAATAATTTATGCAGAATCCAAAGGAATTGACAGAAATTATATTTAAAAAATAAAACAACTGTACAAAAAAAGAGAATACTGGAAGCACTAAATACATTTGAAAACATTTTTTTTTTTTTTTTAAGAACAATAATACAAATTCATCTACAAGCTAAATTAACTCTTGGTCTGATTGAATCTAGGGCTAACTCTTGTCCAGTGTGAATTCGTCATGGCAATTTTTATGTTTTGCTAACCCATATATATATTTTTGAATTACTTTACATCATTTAATTGTAGATTATTTTGGCTCTACCAAACCCTAATCTACAAAACAAGGTTTTGACATAATATAGGGTTTAAACCTAATCCCTAACTCTTTGCCAGCTCTAGTTTACTGTACAGCTCAATCTGAACCTAAGGCCACATCTGAAACATCTGAAACCAACAAATGCCTACAAAGCCACCAACATTTATTTTAAGATGACTCCCACCCTAAAAAATATATACTATTTTTCCGACTGAAACCTAGGGAAAGTGGCTGATTGGACGCACAAGTATTTTTTACACGTTAAAACATTATTTTTCTCTTTAGAAGACCCATTTGGAGATTTTACAATAGGGAGTTCTGTGTGGGGTGGGGGTGGCAATGATGATTATACAGCCGTCCAACCAACAGATTCAGTATAGAACACCAAAGCAGTTAAACAGACCTCCAAAGCCATGTGTTGCTTTCATTGGATATCCTTCTTTCTTTATCCACCTCTGCTGCCTTTCACACGCTTTTCCTCAACAATAATACATTATATCATCATTAACCAATCAATAAATGGGTGTAAGTATATGCATTTACAGTATGCATGGATAGATATATAGACACATATAGTTGGAAACGTATCATAGCCTCTTGAACCACTTGGTTTTGTCTGTACCCGTTGGTACCGTAAGCTTCTCCTAAAGCTGTGCAGTTGTATTGGTTAAGGGGAAGAGAGGCGGGGCAGGTGGGAGGAGCTAGGGTTTTGGGGTCAGAACAGGGGTGAAGAAACTGTAAAAAAACACAAAACGTTGTCCGTCTGTTGCTAGGTTACATGCACTAGGCCCGGCTCTGCCCTTTTCTTTCCTGACACTTCCAGTGTTAGGTCAGTTCATCCCATCCATCAAAACAACAGGAAGTGAAGGGAGGAGCCAGAGGATGTTCTTGGGCTTGTCCAATCAGAGTCAGGTTTGACAGTCCATCCAAAATCATTGGTAGTGTTCCCCTGCTCAGACCAATGGTTGCGTGCAACGTACTCTACTATTTAATCGACTGACAGATTGCTATAACATACATATGATGTGGTTAGCTGATAGGTAAAATACCTATCCAAGCATTGTAAGATCTGGCATGCGTCAGCAACTCCTGGGCAGTGGAACGCGCCCACTGTGTTAACGAGATGATGAAAATCAGGAATCTGCAGATGATGATGAATCGAAGAAGCAAGTTTAAAACGGTCATCCATTTGTATTTACTCCACACAGAGAGATGTCCAGATTGTCGACAGCTGTCAGAACTCATACCCAGAGATATATCACACTAAAAATGTGTTGTACATTTTGGTGTTTTTCCTTTTCTGTTTTATAAAAAAACGACTTTTCATACTTACGTCCTACTACAAGGCAGGGGATCTCTAGGTGAATTAACCTTAGAGAATAGCAAGTCAGCGTGGATCCATTGGATGACAAGTCCTTTAACCGGTCTCTGAAATCTTCCATTAGCAATTAGCACTAGCATTAGCACTAGAATTTAGCGTTAGCGTAGCATTGGCATTCAAAGAGTGGCACAGCTAGGTGAATGATAGATAGAGTATTCTCTGTAGCATGGTAAAGTAAAGCACAGCTAGGGATAGCAGACCGTATATGATGGGGGCCAAGGCAGTGTGTAGCTAGCCTTGTCTCGTTTCTGTAAAAGGTCCTCAGATAGTTTGGTGTGTGTGTGTGTACGCACGTGCATGTGTAGTCTTTGTCTTCGAATGAGTTTAGTGTACATGCATGCATAGGGAAGTCTGTGTGTTTGTGCATGCTTCCTTGCCTGTGTGTGTCTGTACATTCATGCATGTTTTGCGTCTGTGTGTGTTTCATACTCCTCTCCATAGTACAATAATTCCACTTTAAACCAGTCATATCAACGTCTCTCCTCCATGAGTATCCATGGTAGTATAGAATGCTGTATATCCAATATTTAGCCCTCTGAATCCTTTTCCCCTTTCCAGCTCTCCCTTCTACCTTCCACCCTCGTCCTCTACTGTGGCCTCTGGGTTCAGTCTAGGGTTGCAAAGTTCCGTCAACTTTCCCGAAATCCCCAGGTTTATCAGGAATCCTGGTTGGAGGATATACAGATTTCCTGCTTATTCCCTCCTGATTCCAGGAATCTCCCAACAGGGATTTCTGGAAAACCAGAATTTTGGAACCCTAGTTGAGTCGGTCAGGTCAGTGTGGCCCCTGAGGCCCTTGGGGCGCCTGGCTGTCCTCCAGGCCCCTCAGGGTAACATAGATGAAAGGCACCAGGCCCCGCTGGGCCCCCAGGGAGCAGAGGAGCCAGTCGGAGTCGGCCCGGCTCAGGACCCTCAGTACGTCCCCTTTATGGAAACTCAGCTGGTCAGGCTCCGTGGCTATGTGGTGGCACAGGGCACGCACCTCACTGGGGGGGGGGGGGGGGGGGGGGAGAGAGAGAGAGAGAGAGAGAGAGCGAGAGAGAGGGGGGAAGGAGTGACAGAAGGAAGGAGTGAAGGAAGGACAGAAACATATTATTGCTTGTATCCTGTATTTTTTAATTGTCCATGTTTCTGTTTTAGTGTAATGTCATTGTATTGCTGTGCTTTTAGTGTAATTCTATTGTATTGCTGTGTTTTTAGCCTTTAAGCCTGGTAAAAGATCAAAACAATAATCGTATATATCGTATTTCGTATAGCTTTGGTTTGTCTTTTCTTCAAAAGTATGATCTTACCACGGCTGTTTGGTTTGGCTCTCCTGTGGCAGCTGAGGAGGTGGAGAGGGTTGGTTCAGAGTGGGAGGGGCCGGAGGAGCTGAAGGCTCCACCCTCTTCACTGTCCCCGTCCCCACCGTCTGGGCTACGAGGTCCAGCACGGACATGTCCAGACCTGTCAGCCAGCCAGACGGCAGCCTATGAGGGACAAACAGAGCAAAGAGAAATGTACTATAAAGAGTTAACTCATGTATTACTGTGGCACCTGGACCAGTTTACATCACTTCAATTCAGTCACCTGCTCCTCTTGCTTTTGGCTGGTCTATGCTCTGCTCCGCCTGGCCTGGAGGGGGTACCACCACCACCCATGTTGGACCCAAACAGCCTGCCCCAGCGCATGCCCTGGCCCTGGGAGGGGTCTTCAGCCTGGGCCACTGGCTGGGTCGCTGCGGCTCCTGGGGCCCTCGTGGTTCCTGGATCCTTCTCCCTCTCCTTGTCCTGGGTTAGCACTGACTCTGGGGGACTCCCCATCCAGGAGGGCCTTCCTCTTCCCCTGGACCCTGTCCACTCACCACTGGAGCTGGAGCTGCTCTTCTTGCTTCTCTCCCTAAGACCCTCCCCTTCCTGGCTAGACTCTGCCCCTTCCACCACGCCCTTCCTGGGGAGCAGTTGCTGACTCTGGCTCCGCCTCTCCGCAGACTTCTTCCTCTTCTCGCTCTTGACGAACTTTGACCCACCCTGAGCTGATTGGTCGATGTAGACCTGGGAGCTCTGCATGAGCTGGTACCACCAGCCCGCCTGGCGATCACGCTCCTGCCGCTGACGACCCTCCTCCGCCCAATCCCTCTCTCTCTCCTTCCTCCTCTCCTCCTCCTCTCCTCCCACCCCCTTCGCTCTGTTTCCTGTGGCCTTCCCCCTCCCACTCTCCCTCCACAGGTTTGCAAACCCTGTCCCTACTTCAGTTGTCATTGGCTGTGCTTCTACAAGCCCCGCCCTTAAACTATCCATCCCCACCCCCTCTCTCCTCGACCCCGTCCTCTGCATCATCCCCTCTCTCCTCCCTCTCTCTCCAACCCCTTCCATCCTAGGCCACGTCCCCTCTCGTCTCAGCCCGAACCTTTCTCTCTTCCCCGACCCGCCTCCTTCCTTTTTAGCCTCCGCCCCTTCTCTCATAGACTCCGCCCTCCGTGACTCTGTGCTCCACCCCCTCATGAGTTGGAAGGTGGAGCGTGCTGATCGGTCCAGGCCCTGGCCGGCGAAGATGGAGCAGAGCTGCTCCTTGCTTCTCAGGTGTTCCTGGCTCCTCTGGACCAATCGCGGCTCAAAGAGCAGATCCAGATCAAAGGGCAACAGAGACAGAGGCTGTAGGAGGAGGAGGAGCTCTTCGAAGAGAGGCTTGCACAGCCCCTGGGACAACGGCAGGAAACCCCACGGATGGTAGTGAGCCACTACGATGTCTGGGGGGGGACAGGCGGTGAGAAGAAGAAGAAGAAGAAGAAGAAGAAGAAGAAGAAGAAGAAGAAGAAGAAGAAGAAGAAGAAGAAGAAGAAGAAGAAGAAGAAGAAGAAGAAGAAGAAGAAGAAGAAGAAGAAGAAGAAGAAGAAGAAGAAGAAGAAGAAGAAGAAGAAGAAGAAGAGAAGAAGAAGAAGAAGAAGAAGAAGAAGAAGAAGAAGAAGAAGAAGAAGAAGAAGAAGAAGAAGAAGAAGAAGAAGAAGAAGAAGAAGAAGAAGAAGAAGAGAAGAAGAAGAAGAAGAGAGAAGAAGAAGAAGAAGAAGAAGAGAAGAAGAAGAAGAAGAAGAAGAAGAAGAAGAAGAAGAAGAAAGAACAAGAAGAAGAAGAAGAAGAACAAGAAAGAAGAAGAAGAAGAAGAAGAACAAGAAGAAGAAAGAAGAAGAAGAAGAAGAACAAGAAAGACACGGTTATAGACTATCGGAAGCATACAATACCAAACCTGGGTCAAGAAAGTAATCAGATTTCTTTCAAAGACTTTAGCTAGGTGTGCTTGATTCCTACCTTCATGAGTGTAGAGGTGATTGAACCAAAATTCCAAAGATCGCAAGCTGAAACAGAGAGAAACAAAAGAGATAGTCAGTTAACTTGACTCTTTCACTCGCACATGCTGGCAACAAGAAACAGATCATTAGTATTGAGCGTATCGAGAGGTACTCACTTGAGCAGTCCCAAGATGAAGGAGTTGAGTCTCATGCTGTGGTTGGTGAGCTCTGAGTACTGGGACACCTTGGAGAACAGGCTGTGGACAACACAGGTGGATGGCCCTGATGTAGGGATGGAGAGAGGGAGGTCAGAATTACAACACCTCGGAGACCCTACTGCATGTGAAGCCACTTTCCTTTAAAGACTCTTTCATTCACAAATAAACGTTACTGAATCATCATAATCATCATCATCATCAATACCATCCTCCTCACCACTCCACCTGCTCCACCTTCTCCATCTCCACCCTCCTCCTCCTCCTCCTCCTCCCTCCTCCTGCCTCATCCTCCTTCTCCTCCTCCTTCTCTCTCCAGACATACCTAGTTGTGTGGAGGCCTCTACCAGGCTCCAGGGCTGGTTGCGTCTCTGTCCGATGATCAGGTCCAGGACGTAGGCCTTCAGCCCATCCCCCAGCACCTCCCTTAGAGCCGGACACAGGTACTTCAGGATCAGGTGGCCCACGTTGGGACTCACCCAACTGTTACCCAACTTCGCCTAGAGGACGGGGGAGGGTGGGGGGGGAGAAGGAGAGGGGGAGGGGTAGAAGGAGAGAGTGTGAACAGGATGCAGAAGGAAGGACAGAGAGGAGGTGGTGGAAGGGGAGGAAATAAAACAAGAGAGGAAGCGATCGATAGAGAGAAAAAGGGGAGAGAAATAGAGAAAGAGAAATTATGAAAAGGAGGAAAAATAGACTAATTCTGATGTTCCAAAATGAAAACAATCTCCTATAGAAACAAAAAAGCAAACTACATTCACAGAATGAAATAGAATAGTATTATATAATTATCTTTAGGGGAAAATCACCCAGTAGAACACCATACCTTCACATCAGGGTCCCGACTGGTGCCAAAATGAGCCACGATTAAATCTACCGCTGTATTGATGGCTTTGACTAAACCTGAGAGAGAGAGAAAGAGAGAGAGAGAGAGAGAGAGAGAGAGAGAGAGAGAGAGAGAGAGAGAGAGAGAGAGAGAGCGAGAGACGAGGTAGTCGATTACAAGAGGCCCTTCACATCTCAGTAAGTATAGTGTAATACAGGCTGTAGTCACACTCTTTTATGTAATTGGTAGTCACACTCTTTTCTCCTTTCCATAATGAGAATTAGTTGTTATTATGTCCAATGGCCAACCTAAAGCAGAAAATGTTGATTTGCAAGGCTTGAAAGTAGATAGACATGTTTTCATTATTGACAAAGTTGTTGTGAAAATGGGGAGGGGGACATTTGTTATAAAAATATTGAGAGAGAGATTACAGGTGAAGAGAGAGAGAGAGAGAGAGAGAGAGAGAGAGAGAGAGAGAGAGAGAGAGAGAGAGAGAGAGAGAGAGAGAGAGAGAGAGAGAGAGAGAGAGAGAGAGAGAGAGAGAGAGAGAGAGAGAGAGAGAGAGATTACAGGTAGAGAGAGAGATTACAGGTAGAGAGAGAGAGAGGAAGAAAAAGAGAGAGATTACAGGCAGAGAGAGAGAGATTACAGGTAGAGAGAGAGATTACAGGTAGAGAGAGAGAGATTACAGGTAGAGAGAGAGAGAGAGAGAGAGATAACAGGTACAGAGAGAGATTACAGGTAGAGAGAGAGAGAGAGATTACAGGTAGAGAGAGAGAGAGAGAGAGAGAGAGAGAGAGAGAGAGAGAGAGAGAGAGAGAGAGAGAGAGAGAGAGAGAGAGAGAAAGAGGTAGCTAGGGAGAGAGAAAGACTACACTTAAAATACTGCAGTGTACCACAGTGAAGGAACGTAAAGAGGAGTAGCAACAGTGATTCTTAGCCTGATGTCACACGCACAAACATACAGCGCCTTCGGAAAGCATTCAGACCCTTTCCACATTTTGTTACGTTACAGCCTTATTCTAAAATTGATTATATTGTTTTTTCCCCCCCCTCATCATTCTACACACAATACTCTATAATGACAAAACAAAAATAGTTTTTTTTAGAAATTTCTGCTAATAAATAAATTATGAAATACAATATTTACATAAGCATTCAGACCCTTTACTCAGTACTTTGTTGAAGCACCTTTGGCAGCGTTTACAGCCTCTAGTCTTCTTGGGTATGACGCTACAAGCTTGGCACACCTGTATTTGGGGAGTTTCTCCCATTCTTCTCTGCAAATCCTCTCAAGCTCTGTCAGGTTGGATGGGGAGCGTTGCTGCACAGCTATTTTCAGGTCTCTCCAGAGATGTTAGATCGGGTTCAAGTCCGGGCTCTGGCTGGGCCACTCAAGGACATTCAGAGACTTGTCCCGAAGCCAGTCCTGCATTGTCTTGGCTGTGTGCTTAGGATCGTTGTCCTGTTGGAAGGTGAACCTTCGCCCCAGGCTGAGGTCTTGAGCGCTCTGAAGCAGGTTTTCATCAAGGATCTCACTGTACTTTGCTCCGTTCATCTTTGCCTCGATCCTGACTAGTCTCCCAGTCCCTGCCGCTGAAAAACATCCCCACAGCATGATGCTTCCACCACCATGCTTCACCGTAGGGATGGTGCCAGGTTTCTTCCAGACGTGACGCTTGGCATTCAGGCCAAAGAGTTCAATCTTGGTTTCATCAGACCAGAGAATCTTGTTTCTCATGGTCTGAGAGTCTTTAGGTGCCTTTTGGCAAACTCCAAGCGGGCTGTCATGTGCCTTTTACTGAGAGGAACTCTAGAGCTCTGTCAGAGTGACAATCAGGGTTCTTGGTCACCTCCCTAACCAAGGCCCTTCTCCCCCGATTGCTCAGTTTGTACGGGCGGCCAGCTCTAGGAAGAGTCTTGTTGGTTCAAAACTTCTTCCATTTAAGAATGATGGAGGCCACTGTGTTCTTGGGGACTTTCAATGCTGCAGACATTTTTTGGTACCCTTCCCTAGATCTGTGCCTCGACACAATCCTGTCTCGGAGCTCTACAGACAATTCCTTTGACCTCATGGCTTGGTTTTTGCTCTGACATGCACTGTCAACTGTGGGACCTTACATAGACCGGTGTGTGCCTTTCCAATCAATTGAATTTACCACAGGTGGACTCCAAGTTTTAGAAACATCTCAAGGATGATGAATGGAAACAGGATGCACCTGAGCTCAATTTCGAGTCTCATAGCAAAGGGTCTGAATACTTATGTAAATAAGGTATTTCTGTTTTTTATTTTTAATACATTTACAAAAAAATCTAAAAACCTGTTTTCGCTTTGTCATTATGGGGTATTGTGTGTAGATTGCTGAGATGTAAAAAAAATAATAATAATAAGAATAAGGCTGTAACGTAACAAAATGTGGAAAAAGTCAAGGGGTCTGAATACTTTTACGAATACACTGTAGGTACTACACCACTCCATCACACCTCTCTTCTGCTGCAGGTCCACAGAGACGTGGGATTGTGAGGAAGAGGAGGACGATGAGGAAGAGGAGGCGTCAGGAGAGAGACAGAACTCGTCTGGAGGACGCTCCGTCAGGGAGAAGTAGTCTGGCAGGAAGTCACTGTAGTACTGCTGCAGCTGCTTCAAGGACTGGCCTGAGAACACACACACACACACACACACACACACACACACACACACACACACACACACACACACACACACACACACAGGATTAGAAAATCACACACACACACACACACACACACACACACACACGTAGGATTAGAAAATCACACACACACACACACACACACATACACACAAACACACACCCTACCATACACACACACACACACACATTACCATGCACACACCCTACCATACACTCACACACACACACACACACACACACACACACACACACACACACACACACACACACACACACACACATACACACACACACACACACACACACACACACACACAGCCTCCACCCCTGCACACACACACACACACACACAGCCTCCACCCCTGCACACACACTCTGCACACACACACACACACACCCTGCAAACACACACACACTCTGCACACACACACACACCCTGCACACACACACACACCCTGCACACACACACACACACACACACACACACAGCCTCCACCCCTGCACACACACTCTGCACACACACACACACACCCTGCACACACACACACACTCTGCACACACACACACACACACACCCTGCACACACACACACCCTGCACACACACACACACACTCTGCACACACACACACACACACACACACACACACACACACACACACACACACACACACACACACACACACACACACACTGCACACACCCTGCACACACACACACACACACACCCCCACACTCAGCATCTGATCAACAGGGTTAGTAGTATATGAGCACCACTTAGTCGTCCCAGGGCGTGGCCACTAGAGGCCGGAGGGAAGTCAAACACGTTCCGTCGTGTGATTCGCTGTCCCCTGGCCACGCCCCTACGACCATTCCCGTCCAGACTGCCTGATAGGAGGGGTACGCCTGACCCCCCAGAGGAACACCTCTCCACCCCCAGCGGGTTCCTACGACGATACTCCCTCCATTTCAGAGTCTGGGGAGAGAGGTGGTGTCCTGTGGGGGAGGACGGGCGGAGGGGTGAAGAAGAGAAGGAGGGTAGGTTTGGAGGATTGGGGAAAGCAAGATGAAATGAGAAGAGAGAGGTCGACGAAGTGTACATGGTAGAAGGCAGAGGAAGAGGAACGTTGAAAATGTTAAATCACCATGTTTACAGTATATAACAGTATATCTGTTAAATCACCATGACTACAGTATATAACAGTATATCTGTTAAATCACCATGACTACAGTATATCTGTTAAATCACCATGACTACAGTATATCTGTTAAATCACCATGACTACAGTATATCTGTTAAATCACCATGACTACAGTATATAACAGTATACAGTTGAAGTCGGAAGTTTACATACACCTTAGCCAAATACATTTAAACTCAGTTTTTCACAATTCCTGACATTTAATCCTAGTAAAAATCCCCTGTCTTTGGTCAGTTAGGATCACCACTTTATTTTAAGAATGTGAAATGTCAGAATAATAGTAGAGAGAATTATTTATTTCAGCTTTTATTTCTTTCATCACATTCCCAGTGGGTCAGAAGTTTACATACACTCAATTCGTATTTGGTAGCATTGCCTTTAAATTGTTTAACTTGGGTCAAATGTTTCGGGTAGCCTTCCACAAGCTTCCCACAATAAGTTGGGTGAATTTTGGCCCATTCCTCCTGACAGAGCTAGTGTAACTGAGTCCGGTTTGTAGGCCTCCTTGCTCGCACATGCTTTTTCAGTTCTGGCCACAAATTTTCTATAGGATTGAGGCCTGGGATTTGTGATGGCCACTCCAATAACGTGACTTTGTTGTCCTAAAGCCATTTTGTCACAACTTTGGAAGTATGCTTGGGGTCATTGTCCATTAGGAAGACCAATTTGCGACTAAGCTTTAACTTCCTGACTGATGTCTTGAGATGTTGCTTCAATATATCCACATAATTTTCCTTCCTCATGATGCCATCTATTTTGTGAAGTGCACCAGTCCCTCCTGCAGCAAAGCACCCCCTCAGCATGATGCTGCCACCCCCGTGCTTCACGGTTGGGATGGTGTTCTTTGGATTGCAAGCCTTACCCTTTTCCCTCCAAACATAACGATGGTCATTATGGCCAAAAAGTTATATTTTTGTTTCATCAGACCAGAGGACATTTCTCCAAAAAGTACGATCTTTGTCCCCATGTGCAGTTGCAAACCATAGTCTGGCTTTTTTATGGCGGTTTTGTAGCAGTGGCTTCTTCCTTGCTGAGCAGCCTTTCAGGTTATGTCGATATAGGACTTGTTTTACTGTGGATATAGATACTTTTGTACCTGTTTCCTCCGGCATCTTCACAAGGTCCTTTGCTGTTGTTCTGGGATTGATTTGCACTTTTCGCACCAAAGTACATTAATCTCTAGGAGACAGAACGTGTCTCCTTCCTGAGCGGTATGACGGCTCCGTGGTCCCATGGTGTTTATACTTGCGTACTATTGTTTGTACAGATGAACGTGGTACCTTCAGGCGTTTGGAAATTGCTCCCAAGGATGAACAAGACTTGTGGAGGTCTACAATTTTTTTTCCTGAGGTCTTGCCTGATTTATTTTATTTTTCCATGATGTCAAGCAAAGAGGCACTGCGTTTGAAGGTAGGCCTTGAAATACATCCACAGGTACACCTCCAATTGACTCAAATGATGTCAATTAGCCTATCAGAAACTTCTAAAGCCATGACATCATTTTCTGGAATTTTCCAAGCTGTTTAAAGGCACAGTCAACTTAGTGTATGTAAACTTCTGACCCACTGGAATTGTGATACAGTGAATTATAAGTGAAATAATCTGTCTGTAAACAATTGTTGGAAAAATTACTTGTGTCATGCACAAAGTAGATGTCCTAACCGACTTGCCAAAACTATAGTTTGTTAAGAAGAAATTTGTGGAGTGGTTGAAAAACAAGTTTAAATGACACCAACCTAAGTGTACGTAAACTTCAGACTTCAACTGTATATGTTAAATCACCATGACTACAGTATATAACAGTATATCTGTTAAATCACCATGACTACAGTATATAACAGTGTATCTGTTAAATCACCATGACAACAGTATATAACAGTAGATCTGTTAAATCACCATGACTATAGTATATAACAGTAGATCTGTTAAATCACCATGACTACAGTATATAACAGTGTATCTGTTAAATCACCATGACTACAGTATATAACAGTGTATCTGTTAAATCACCATGACAACAGTATATAACAGTGTATCTGTTAAATCACCATGACAACAGTATATAACAGTAGATCAGTTAAATCACCATGACTACAGTATATAACAGTAGAGCTGTTAAATCACCATGACTACAGTATATAACAGTAGATCTGTTAAATCACCATGACTACAGTAGATCTGTTAAATCACCATGACTACAGTAGATCTGTTAAATCACCATGACTACAGTATATAACAGTAGATCTGTTAAATCACCATGACTACAGTATATAACAGTAGATCTGTTACATCACCATGACTACAGTATATAACAGTAGATCTGTTACATCACCATGAGAGGTGAGTTGACGGCGAACAAATAAGGTTCAACAGAAAGAACAGAAGAAGAAGAAAGAGTGAAAGAGGAATGAAACAAACCCGTAGAAGACATGAGGGGGACTGGCCAACCCACAATCCAACAACCCCACTGACACAGCCACATACATGACAACTACTGACTGGACCACACTGAGACAGAGACACCTACCATGTTGTGTCCTGGGCCCTGGTCCTCTGCTCCCCTCCACAGAGTCTGACGTCTCCTCGTCTCCCAGCGAAGTCTCACTGTCCTGGGGCACGGCCGGCAGGACGGGCAGGGTCCCACGGTGGTGGTGGTGACGACACTGGCCCTGGACCGGAGGCAGCATGGGGGGCACCTCATCCCGCTTCACCTCTATGGGCGGGGGTGGAGGAGTGGGGGGCAGAGGGGCAGCCGCCAGTCGTGCTGGTGGTGGATGGGTATGGTGGAGGGGCAGGAGCCCGGCCGATTGGGGGCAGGAGAGGCTGCGAGGCGTCTGGGGGCTGGGGGTGCAGGTAGAACAGGTCCCTGAGCTGGAGGTCGCCCCCTGGAGGAGGACGGGGGAATAGCTACCCAGCGGCGAGGGCCGGACAGAGCCAGGACCAAGTGGAGCCACCGCTGACACCATCCCACCCATCGTACCACCACTATGGCATCGATGCATAGAGTCTTCCCATCGTTCGTTATCGACCGCATCGGCCCCCTCCGGACCTCCAGAAGGCCCTCCACCCCGGGCCTGCATCCCAGCAACGTAGCCCGTCAGCAGGGGAAGAAGGGGCTTGGGCTGGGACAGCTTGGAGAACTTGTGGTGGAAGGTGAAGGGTTGGATTGGGAGGGTGGTAGGACGCTGGTCTTTAGTGTAGCGGACCAGAGCAGAGTTGGACAAAGAGCTGGAGAGACCACCTGGAGGAAATAGAGATGGAGGGAGAAAGAGAGGGGGGAAGGAGAGAGAGAGAGAGGAGAGGGAGACAAGGTCAGTAAAGGTTAGCATTTTCTGTTGGTACAATTCTCCATTTTAGCTCTGTCATCATCATTTACAAAGCATGTGTTATTCCCTGATAATAACTGTAACACAGTAACTGTATCAGCCATGACACAGTCTGATAATAACTGTAACACAGTAACTGTATCAGCCATGACACAGTCTGATAATAACTGATGACATGGTAACTGTATCAGCCATTACACAGTCTATATTACAAAGCTAACATGTAAGTAAATATTACACGTAAAAATGAATAACCATGTAGGGAAAATAAAGATGAAGTTGATCCACAGACAAACACAAATTGCCCAGTCATGATCCAGAAAGCTGCTAGTGTCAACAGACAGACAAGTCCTTCTCACAAACAGCCCAGACTGCCCTGCAACTGGAGACACAGTATACTGTGATATGCACGCACGCACGCACACACACACACACACACACAAAAACACACACACCTGGAGAATACTGCGTCACTCTGTCCTACAGCAGAAACACCAAAGAACAGCCATTTTTCAGTATTCTCTTCTGTCTGTCTCTCTGTGTGTATCCATATCAGTGTGTGAGCATGTACTGTAGCTTGCCAGTGTGTGTGTGTGTGTGTGTGTGTGTGTGTGTGTTCCTCGATCCGGTCGCTGCGTGAGCGACGGGGGTGTGTGTGACGTCAGCAGCAACATTGCGCAAGCTGTTTGTCTCTTATGCTCCGCCATGGAATGTCAGTCAGCCTGGATGCAGTAACGCATCTCAGCCACAGTGGCAGTATTGAGCCGTGAATGCAGTAACACATTTCAGCCACAGTGGCAGTATTGAGCCGTGAATGCAGTAACACATCTCAGCTACAGTGGCAGTATTGAGTCGTGAATGCAGTAACATCACCAGGCAGTGTTGAATCATGAGTATTGTGCTCTGACTGGAAAAAAATATCTGTCTCTCTCTCTGTGTGTCTCTCTCTCAATTCAATTCAATTTAAGGGTCTTTATTGGCATGTGAAACATATGTTTACATTGCCAAAGCAAGTGAAATAGACAATAAACAAAAGTGAAATAGACAATAAAAAGAAAGAGTAAATATTACTCACAAACGTTCCAAAAGAATAAAGACATTTCAAATGTCATATTATGTATATACAGTGTTGTAACAACGGGCAAATAGTTAAAGTACAAATGGGAAAATAAATAAACATAAATATGGGTTGTATTTACAATGGTGTTTGTTCTTCACTGGTTGCCCTTTTCTTGTGGCAACAGGTCACAAATTGTGCAGTTGTGATGGCACACTGTGGTATTTCACCCAATAGATATGTGAGTTTATCAAAATTGGATTTGTTTTTGAATTCTTTGTGGGTCTGAGTAATCTGAGGGAAATATGTGTCTCTAATATGGTCATACGTTTGGCAGGAGGTTAGGAAATGCAGCTCAGTTTCCACCTCATTTTACATTTACATTTCTTACATTTTAGTCATTATACTGTATTAAATTATGCCCTTATTTTACACTGTGTTTTTTTTAGGGGGTAGATCAGCTTTAATATTGCAGATAGATTGTAACTTCCATCAATGTAATTGTCTGCATCACTTCCAATCCCCATATGTTTTATATATATACATATACATATATATTCTCCTTTCCCCCTTCTGATAACCAGGTGGCGAATCGAATCTCTGCATGTCTGGCAGACATATCAGTGTGGATGTCGGATCACCACCTCAAGCTGAACCTCGGCAAGACGGAGCTATTCTTCCTCCCGGGGAAGGACTGCCCGCTCCATGATCTCGCCATCACGGTTGACAACTCCATTGTGTCCTCCTCCCAGAGTGCAAAGAACCTTGGCGTGACCCTGGACAACACCCTGTCGTTCTCCGCTAACATCAAAGTGGTGACCCGATCCTGCAGGTTCATGCTCTACAACATTCGCAGAGTACGACCCTACCTTACACAGAAAGCGGCACAGGTCCTAATCCAGGCACTTGTCATCTCCCGTCTGGATTACTGCAACTCGCTGTTGGCTGGGCTCCCTGCCTGTGCCATTAAACCCCTACAACTTATACAGAATGATGCAGCCCGTCTGGTGTTCAACCTTCCCAAGTTCTCTCATTAATGACATGCATGTCAAACTCTCATGGCTCAAAGTGGAAGAGCGATTGACTTCATCACTACTTGTTTTTGTAAGAGGTGTTGACAAGCTGAATGTACTGAGCTGTCTGTTTAAAATACTAGCACACAGCTCGGACACCCATGCATACCCCACAAGACATGCCACCAGAGGTCTCTTCACAGTCCCCAAGTCCAGAACAGACTATGGGAGGCGCACAGTACTACATAGAGCCATGACTAAATGGAACTTTTTAAAAATGGGTAAAAATACACCTTATAGAACAACGGGGACTGTGAAGAGACACACACAAAGGTACAGACACTTGCATATGCACACATTGTGATATTGTTGTATGGTGGTATTAAACATTTTGTATTGTAGATATGTAGTGGTGTAATAATGTTATATGATGTACTGTTTTATCTTTTGTTTTATATGTAATGTAAGTGCTTTAATATGTTTAGACCCCGGGAAGAGTAGCTGCTACCTTGGCAGGAACTAATGGGGATCCATAATAAATACAAATACAAATGTCATTGCCTTTTGGCAATCTCAATGTTCAATACGCAGCTGGATTTATGGCAGAGTTGCTCATTGGTTGTTGGAAATAATATTAATATATTCCATGAGAACATTATAACAATGTCAAAAACAAACATTTAGCTGTTAGCTAGGCAAGTTGTTATATATTTTAGGCTTAAAAACAAAGCAAATAGGTTTTGTGCTTGGCATTGCAGTAGCTATGTATTTAGAGGTGAGCTAGCACCTTTTGACAGACTGTGTGTCTCTGGACAAATAATTGTTGCTTAGCACACGGATACCAACTTTCTGTGGAGAGAAAGACAGTGATAGAGTTCCGATGAAGTGATAATGCCCGAGAAGCCATTGTTTGGAGGATATATTGGCACGGGGTGTTGTTAGGCCCGAGGCGAAGTCGATTAGTTATGATTGAAGGATAGCTGTGAGGATTATCGAATCAGGATCAACTCCTTGTTCTACTCGGGCTCTTTAATGATAGAATGTTCATTCTAGAATGTTCCTGCTGTAAACAATAAGCTTAATCTTGACAGCTAGCCACTTAGCTAGCAAGTTAGCAAACCAAAATGCAAAGCTGGAGCCATGAGCTGGAAATATTTTATTTGACACATTTTAGATTTCTTATAGTTATACTTAACTCAGTGGCGGTCGTGCAGTTTAAAATGAGGGAGGACATTTTATTTTTATTTTTATGAGCATGGCCTTATTTCTATTACAGCATATTGGATGACTGACATTCATATTCCATTTACCCAGCTCAATGTAACATCGATAGGGTTAGGCTTACTACATGATACTAGAATTTTCCCAATACCCATCATGAGGTTGCTACAACCTAGACTACGAATTAAAGTTTATAACGTAGGTGCACAGGTCGAGGGAAATTAGTGTAATCAAGGTGACCGACAGTGACACATTCAATCCCGCCTTGTACACTCTTGCCTGCATCTAGCTGATCTAGGGTGTAATCTTAAGTACAACAGTTGCAAACGAGAGTTTCTATTGAACAAATTCAGGTATGGTTAACCCCGTTGTGTTCCGTTTGCTTCCGTTTCTGTTTTTCAACAGAATCGGTGGAATGAATAGACCCCTGATCACACGCAAACACAGCCACAAACTAGCTCCATTTGCTGTGAAAGTGAAAAAATATATATACTACGAAATATAGCTTATAAGTTGTCACGACAACTGCTCTGTGTCCTGTCACCACGAGACTCAACTCTCTCTCTCTTCTTCATTTTGGAAGAAATTAATTTGTTCAAAACTGTTCAACTATTGTCTTTCTCTTTGATTCAACTACTCACCACATTTTATGCACTGCAGTGCTAGCTAGCTGTAGCTTATGCTTTCAGTACTAGATTCATTCTCTGATCCTTTGATTGGGTGGGCAACATGTCAGTTCATGCTGCAAGAGCTCTGATAGGTTGGAGGACGTCCTCTGGAAGTTGTCATAATTGATGTGTAAGTCAATGGAAGAGGGTGAGAACCTTGAGCCTCCTAGGTTTTGTATTGAAGTCAATGTACCCAGAGGAGGACAGAAGCTAGCTGTCTTCTGGCTACACCGTTGTGATACCCTATAGAGTGCTGCTGAGGCTACTGTAGACCTTCATTGCAAAACAGTGTGTTTTAATCAATTATTTGGTGATGTGTGAATATATTTAGTGAAGTTTTATCTAAAAAGGATAACCTTTTAATGTTTCACTATTTTTATTTTTAAGAAATTCACTGAGAAGGATGGTCCTCCCCTTCCTCATCTGAGGATCCTCCCGCAGCCCCCGCGAGGAGTGGGTACCCCCAACCCCCAAAAAACGGTATTAAAAATCTTAATGTCGGTATTTCGAAAACCACTCTCTCTCTCTCTGTCACTCTCTCCTCTTTCAACCCCCTACTCACTCACTCTCTCACTCTCTCTCTCTCTCCTTCTCTCTCTGTCTTTCTCTCTCCTCTTTCAACCACAGTGTAAAGATCTCGGTTCGACAGACGCTGGGAGACGGGAAGCAAGTACAGGGAGATGATTTAATAAATAAAATACATGGAACAAAACACAGACATCGTCTGGACAGGGGAAACAAAACAACATCATTAAACAGAGCCTGGAACACAGCTGGGGCGTTGGTAAGGCCAAATGGCATGACCAGAAACTCGTAGTGACCGCTGGCCGTGTTGAAGGCATTCTTCCACTCATCCCCTTCCCGTATCCGCACCAGGTGGTAGGCATTCCGTAGGTCTGCTTGGAGAACACGGTGTCCCCCTGGAGCGGCTCGAACGCCGAGGAGATGAGTGGCAGCGGGTAGCGGTTATTCACTGTGATGTCGTTGAGGTATTTGATGCACTGGCAGGGTTTTGTGTTTCTTCTCTACAAAGAAGGACCCTGAGCCGGCAGGGGAGGCAGAAGGACGGATGAATCCTGCAGCTAAGGAGTCCTCAATGTAGGTCTCCATAGCCTTGGTCTCCAGATCCGACAGGGAGTACAGTCGTCCCCGGAGCGGAGTGGTGCCTGGGAGAAGGTCAATCCCGCAGTCATAGGGTCGCTGCGGCGGAAGCAAAGTGGCCCGGGCCTTACTGAACACCTCCCGGAGGTCCTGGTACTCTGCAGGAATGGAGGACTGGTCCGGGGCAACTTACGAGCCCACAGGAAGACGTCCCGAGGTAGGCTGCGCTGACTTCAGACAATGGGCGTGGCAGAACGGGCTCCAGCCCATAATGGCATCCGCAGTCCAGTCTATTATGGGATTGTGTCACTGGAGCCAAGAGAATCCCAATACCACGGGAACCTGAGGAGACTTAATCAGCAAAGATTGGATTGCATCGCTGTGGTTCCCTGACTCTCGTAGGTTGTTGGGAGTGGTATTGTGAGTGACCCGGCCTATAGAGTGCCCGTCCAGCGCTCTAATGTCCATGGGAATGGAGAAGGGCTGATTGGGGATGCCCAGCTCGGACGCCAGGGTAGCGTCCATAAAACTCTCATCGACCCCAGAGTCGATGAGTACCCGGAGAGATTTCGACTGGTTCCCCCACAGCAGGATAGCATGGAAAGGGGTGCGAGTAAGGGGAGAGGAAAAGTTATCCATAAGGCCCACCAGAGTACTCGCCCCTTCTTGATGAGCCTGGTTTTTTAATGGGCAGGTAGCTACGAAATGTCCCGTAGCTCCACAATTTAGACAGCTCTGGAGTCAGCCGGAGTCAATCTAGCCCTACCCAGGTGCCTGGATTCCAAAGGAGGCGAGTCGGCAGCCCTCAGTGATTCCCGAGAGAACTCGGGTGACGTCGGGTTCACTCGGACATGTAGATTCCGGGGGTCTCCGGGATTCTTCGGAGGCAAGGTGGGAATCGAGGGGGAACGAGGGCGACAGGGCACAGATTCCCTCTCCCTCCTACTTTCTCAAAGCCGCCCATCGATCCGTATGGTCAAGGCAATGAGGGAGTCAAGGTCCATGGGCAGTTCCCGGGCTGCAATCTCATCTTTGACCACCTCCGATAATCCGTGAAGGAACGTGTCGAACAACGCTTCCGGGTTCCAGGCACTCTAAGCCGCCAACGTGCGAAAATCCACTGCGTAGTCTGCCACACTACGGGAGTCTTGACGTAGCTGGAGCAGCTTACGAGCAGCTTCTCTCCCGGACAACGGAGAATCAAACACCTTCCGATCTTCCGCCACAAACTCCTCTAGACTGAGGCAGATGGCGGCCTGTTGCTCCCACACCGCCGTTGCCCAGGCGAGGGCCCACCCCGGACATCAGCGTTATGATGTACGCTATCCTCGAGCAGTCCGAGGGGAACGAAGAAGGCTGCAGCTCGAAAATGAGGGAGCACTGGGAGAGAAAAGCCTGACAGGTTCCGGGAATCTCCAGTGTAGCACTCCGGAGGAGGTAAGTGGGGTTCTCGGGACACTGGGAGATTATGGATGTGACCCGCTGCCCAGTGGGGAATCCGCGGAATTGCTCCAGCAAAGTATTGAATGCCTGGTCATGGCGTTCTGCCAGGGTATGGAGTCTCTCCATAAGACATTGCAGTAACTCCTTGTGTCGTCCAATGGTGGCTCCTTGCAGGGAGACAGCATTGTTTAGCTGGTCTGAGTCTGCTGGGTCGGTCATGGCCAGTTTGTACTATCACGTTTTAGGTTAGACCCAGATGAAGACAGTGTCGAAGTAACAAAAGTTTATTACTAGAACAGGGGGCAGGCAAAACGACATTTCAAGGGCAGGCAGAGGTCAGTAATCCAGATCAGAGTCCAAAAGGTACAGAACGGCAAGCAGTCAGGGTCAGGGCAGGCAAAGTTCAATAATCCAGTGTGATGGGACAAGGTACGGAACAGCAGGCAGGCTCAGGGTCAGGGCAGGCAGAATGGTCAAAACCGGGAAAAGTAGAAAACAGGAACTTTAGAAAAGACAGGAGCAAGGGGAAAAACGCTGGTAGGCTTGACGAACAAAACGAACTGGCAACAGACAAACAGGTATAAATACACTGGGGATAATGGGGAAGATGGTGACACCTGGAGGGGCGTGGAGACAATCACAAAGACAGGTGAAACAGACCAGGGTGTGACACCCCCCTTCTCTCTCCTTCTCTCTCTCTCCTCTTTCAACCCCCCCTTCTCTCCTTCTCTCTCTGTCTCTCTCTCCTATTTCAACCCCCTTCTCTCTCTCTCTGTCTCTCTCTCCTCTTTCAACCCCCCTTCTCTCTCTCTCTCTGTCTCTCTCTCCTATTTCAACCCCCCTTCTCTCTCTCTCTGTCTCTCTCTCCTCTTTCAACCCCCCCTTCTCTCCTTCTCTCTCTGTCTCTCTCTCCTATTTCAACCCCCCTTCTCTCTCTCTCTGTCTCTCTCTCCTCTTTCAAACCCCCCCTTCTCTCTTTCTCGCTCCGTCTCTCTCTCCTCTTTCAACCCCCCTTCTCTCTCTCTCTGTCTCTCTCTCCTATTTCAACCCCCCTTCTCTCCTTCTCTCTCTGTCTCTCTCTCCTCTTTCAACCCCCCCTTCTCTCCTTCTCTCTCTGTCTCTCTCTCCTCTTTCAAATCCCCCCCTTCTCTCTTTCTCGCTCCGTCTCTCTCTCCTCTTTCAACCCCCCTTCTCTCTCTCTCTGTCTCTCTCTCCTCTTTCAACCCCCCCTTCTCTCCTTCTCTCTCTGTCTCTCTCTCCTCTTTCAACCCCCCCCCCTTCTCTCTCTGTCTCTCTCTCCTCTTTCAACCCCCCCTTCTCTCCTTCTCTCTCTCTCTCCTCTTTCAACCCCCCCTTCTCTCCTTCTCTCTCTGTCCCTCCACCTCTTTCAACCCCCCCTTCTCTCCGTCTCTCTCTCTCTCCTCTTTCAACCCCCCCTTCTCTCCTTCTCTATGTCCCTCTGTCCTCTTTCAACGCCCCCCTTCTCTCCTTCTCTCTCTGTCTCTCTCTCCTCTTTCAACCCCCCCTTCTCTCCTTCTCTCTCTGTCCCTCCACCTCTTTCAACCCCCCCTTCTCTCCGTCTCTCTCTCTCTCCTCTTTCAACCCCCCCTTCTCTCCTTCTCTCTCTGTCTCTCTCTCCTCTTTCAACCCCCCCTTCTCTCCTTCTCTCTCTGTCCCTCCACCTCTTTCAACCCCCCCTTCTCTCCGTCTCTCTCTCTCTCCTCTTTCAACCCCCCCTTCTCTCCTTCTCTCTGTCCCTCTGTCCTCTTTCAACGCCCCCCTTCTCTCCTTCTCTCTCTGTCTCTCTCTCCTCTTTCAACCCCCCCTTCTCTCCTTCTCTCTCTGTCCCTCCACCTCTTTCAACCCCCCCTTCTCTCCGTCTCTCTCTCTCTCCTCTTTCAACCCCCCCTTCTCTCCTTCTCTCTGTCCCTCTGTCCTCTTTCAACGCCCCCCTTCTCTCCTTCTCTCTCTGTCCCTCCACCTCTTTCAACCCCCCCTTCTCTCTCTGTCTCTCTCTCCTCGTTCAACCCCCCTTCTCTCTTTCTCTCCCTCCTCTTTCAAGCCCCCTTCTCTCCTTTTCTCTCCTCTACGATTCATCTCTCTGTCTCTCTCTCTCTCTCGTTCCCCCCCTCCTCACTCATTAATATGTATAATTCTAGACAATGCAGTATATTATTTGAGCTCATGTTTGTATTATCATCATATTATCATATATTGCAATAGTGTCTTGGTTTCATAATATTACATCAGTGTATGAACAGAGGCCATGTTGACACTGTACTAGGTGCTATGTAATAAATGCTATTCTACTATTGTGTTCTATCCTCGTTATAGCCCTTGGCTACCTACCAGCTGCCTCTCTCTCCCTCAGCCCTCCATTCACCTCTCTTCAGTCCTCCCTCTTTCCCCCTCTATTCTGTTATCTGTCGATCCACATCTCCTGCCTCCCTCCTTTCCCCACACCTCCAGCCACACCTGCACCCAACCCCCAAACCCCCCAACCCCCAAACCCCCTGTCCTCCACGTCGCCTGGCTTACTCCCAGCCCTGCTAACCCTCCATATCCAGTCTCCCTGTTTTACTGTGACTAAGTGCCTGTACATCAGTGTTGGCCCCTCTAGTGTGACTGAATGTGTGTTTTTTCCCTCTGTCCTCTGTCCTGTGTTCCTGTGCACTAGTATGTTCCCTTCCATATCGAGGACAGCTGATAAATCTCTCCCTCTCTCCTCTCCCTCTCTCATTAGACTGATGCCTGTGTTCCTTCTGAAGCACTAGTACGTTCCCTCTGAGTCCCTCCCACATTGGGAAAAGCTGGACAGTCCGTCTGTCCTACTAGAACATTCCATTCAGTGTCCTCTGACACCTAAATCTTCCACAGAGGAAATCATAGGAATTTCAAGCACTCCAACTGTCTGTCACTGTAGTCCTATGGCTTGGAAAGGACACGTTCAAGGACCAGAGTGTTATTATAAGTAGAGAAACATGTAGTGAGCAAGGGGGAACAGGCCTGTTCTACTCTTCATATCACCATCATCATCATCATCATCATCATCACCTGTGCTCCCACATACCTATCTATTTAATTCTGTTCCTACATACTGTATATCATGGCTGCTGTATATCTTGGCTACTGTATATATATTGGCTACTGTATATCTTGACTACTGTATATCTTGGCTACTGTATATCTTGACTACTGTATATCTTGGCTACTGTATATCTTGGCTACTGTATATCTTGGCTACTGTCTATCTTGGCTACTGTATATTTTGGCTACTGAATATCTTGGCTACTGTATATCTTGGCTACTGTATATCTTGGCTACTGTATATCTTGGCTACTGTATATATTGGCTACTGTATATATTGGCTGCTGTCTATCTTGGCTGCTGTCTATCTTGGCTACTGTCTATCTTGGCTACTGTATATCTTGGCTACTGTATATCTTGGCTACTGTATATCTTGGCTGCTGTATATCTTGGCTGCTGTATATCTTGGCTACTGTATATATTGGCTACTGTATATATTGGCTACTGTATATCTTGGCTACTGTATATCTTGGCTACTGTATATCTTGGCTACTGTATATATTGGCTACTGTATATCTCGGCTACTGTATATCTCGGCTACTGTATATCTCGGCTACTGTATATCTTGGCTACTGTATATCTTGGCTACTGTATATCTTGGCTACTGTATATCTTGGCTACTGTATATCTTGGCTACTGTATATATTGGCTACTGTATATATTGGCTACTGTCTATATTGGCTGCTGTATATATTGGCTGCTGTATATATTGGCTACTGTATATATTGGCTACTGTATATCTTGGCTACTGTATATCTTGGCTACTGTCTATATTGGCTACTGTATATCTTGACTACTGTATATATTGGCTGCTGTATATCTTGGCTACTGTATGTCTACAGTACATCTGGTCACAGCAATTCTTATCTATTCAAACTTAGTATGGAAAGCAGAGATATTAATAAAGCACAGACAACCAAACTACTTGATCCATAGTGTAGAGAAAAAGCACTAACTAAGACCCTATAACACTACACCACCACGTAGATTAGATGCTCTGTATCTAGCTAGCGTACAGCTCAGCGAGGGTGCTCTCTGCAGTGCACACTATTCTCTCTTTCTCTCTCTACTTTTATATTCCTGTCACGGTCGCCACAGTTCCCTTGCTACCCATTTCTTGCTGACAAAGTTTACAACACTATATGATCAAAGCGCACACACACACACACACACACACACACACACACACACACACACACACACACACACACACACACACACACACACACACACACACACACACACAACACAAACACACAGATTGACACAGCACTTTTCCCTGTCCCCAGTTCTCTTCAAATGTGGAGTTAGATAAATGACAGTGCTAACTCACCTATTGCCAGCTGTGTTATGTAATAATGCACCAACAGCCATACTGTCACTATTATACCACAACACTGCAAATCAAATCAAATGTTATTTGTCACACGCGGCGAATACAACAGGTGTAGACCTTACAGTGAAATGCTTACTTACAAGCCCTTAACCAACAATGCCGTTTTAAGAAAAATAAGTGTTAAGTAAAAAATAGATCAGTAAAACATAAATAAAAATAATAATAATAATAATAATTAAAGAGCAGCAGTAAAATAACAGTAGCGAGGCTATATACAGGGGGTACCGGTGCAGAGTCAATGTGCGGGGGCACCGGTTAGTCGAGGTAATTGAGGTAATATGTACATGTGGGTAGAGTTAAAGTGACTATGCATAAATAATAAACAGAGAGTGGCTGTTAAGGAGCCTTTTGGACCTAGACTTGGCGCTCCGGTACCGCTTGCCATGCGGTAGCAGAGAACAGTCTATGACTAGGGTGGCTGTAGTCTGACAATTTTTAGGGCCTTCCTCTGACACTTATCAATGATCAACCAAACAACCTCAGCCAATGACCCTTGACCCTATGCAACAGGAAGCACATCATTTTAATGGATCTCCTGTCCAGAAAGGCGGCTAATAAAGAAAAGGTATTGGTCGCGTTGCAGTCGCGTTGCACGCATCAATGGTTTGCCTGCAACATCATCGACTGCACAATCGGGCATCAGATTGCTATATCATATGATGTGGTTAGCTGATATGTTAAATAGATAATCAGATTGCTATATCATATGATGTGGTTGACTGATATGTTAAACACCTATCCAAGTATTGTGAGATCTGGCAGGCGACTGCAATGTAGTCAGGCTGGAACATGGCCATAATCATTTGATATAATTATAGCTCCTAATAGGTTCTCTTCTCTTACCGTCCGCCGTGGAGCTTGTCCCTCTAGCGCCACCACCAGGTGAGTGGCGGTCCACGCTGCCCTGGCTGTAGTAGTGCTGGAAGGGTAGACTGTGGCTCGGACCCTGACCCAGGACCTCCAGGATGGGGGAGAAGTCGGCTGAGGAGTGGGAGTGGGCCGAGTGGGTGGAGGAAAAGGGATCTGTACATCCCCCCATCTTGAGAGTAGGAGAGCCAGTGCTTCCTCCGTTTCTCCTCTTACTCCTTGCGATCTCTGCGAAGGAAGTGACCCGTGGCGGAGTGGGAGGGCCAAGGGGGGCGGCGCCTTCGCTGAGATGGACAGGGCAGCTCAGCATGCGCTCCAATGAGCCCAGCCGAGGGGGCGGGGACTTGTCCAGGTTCCGGTCGTAGCTACGGGAACGGGGGCGGGGAGTCCCGCCTCCGATGGGTCCTCGGTCAACCACGGGAGGGGAGATGTTGACGTACACCTGGCCCTCGATGATGAGGTCTGAACAGGCTCCGCCCATCTGCTGCTCCCTCTTCCACCTCTCCTCTTCCTCATCTTCATCACACTGGGGAGAGAGCGACAGAGGCGGGTTAGATCCAAGTTCACCAAGCCTCCAATACCCACAGCCATTCCGCTTATGGGATCTATACCGGTACTACAACAATGATTCAACTGGTCAACTAAACATCAAGGCTTTTCATTATTTGAATGTTCACCGTAATATTTTTTTCCTCTATCTAAGATTCAGCAAGTATCGCCAACAGATGTTACCATTATACTAACAGTGTCACGAGAAATACTTGATGACAAAATATGACCTTGAGAGCCACTAAGAGCTTGTATAACCTCAGACTGCAGCACTGATAGCTACTGTAAATAGACCTCGATCTTTATTGGGTCAACAACACACCCACTGAAGGCATGCAAACAAAATCTGGGACAGACACACACTCTCCAGGAATACACCCTTACAGGATTCCCAGCTGTCTCAGTACAACGGTAGTAGATAATAATAATAATAATAATAATAATAATAATAATAATATGCCATTTAGCAGACGCTTTTATCCAAAGCGACTTACAGTCATGTGCACGCATACATTTTTACCTATGGGCGGTCCCGGGGATCGAACCCACTACCCTGGCGTTACAAGCGCCATGCTCTACCAATTGAGCTACAGAGGACCAGATGGTAGTAATGGACTTTTACATCGCCTGGCCCAGGACTTAAACCAATTAAACCCGCCAATTAAGACAAAACAAAAAGGTGTAATCGGTTCGCACTCAAAAACATGTTGCATAAAGCTTACTTCATTATTCATATTTATTTTATTTATTTTTATTTATTTTTTACTGCGTTAGGGATAGCGTACACAGACGTTTCGGCTTTACAGCCTTCTTCAGTGTGTTGGTACAATTTAATTTTAATTCAAAACAGCATTTGTAAAGAACAACCGATGAGCAGCAGGTGCTTCTAATCAGGGTTGCCACTCATCTGCCAATCAGGGATGGGACTTTTCTGGTCTACCTGGATACAAATGAGTCACAAAGAGATACAGAATTATACGGTATGGGAGCGGGGCACGAAGGGCAACTCACAAATCAACCACCCCAGGTCGTAGAAGTCTCAGGGCATACAACGTTAGATCATTTCCTTATGGTGCTACATGAGGTTCATGATCTACAGGGGAAGCAGCCTTTATGAAGGCCTCTTCTCTCTGTCTCAACACATCTGATTTAACCAATATGTTTGATAGATTTCTTGATCGTTTATAGTTGAATAAAGGTGGATTCTGGAAGGCAGAATTTAAAAGAGGAGTCTGATGATAATATGTGCCAATGTTTCTTGACAATAGACTTGATGCCATTACAGCTATCATTGAAAGTAAGTATATAGTTTACAGAAAACTGTTTCTTCTGTTATGGTTGGGATTTATTAAGTAACTGCCTTCTGTTATGGTTGGGATTTATTAAGTAACTGGCTTCTGTTATGGTTGGGATTTATTAAGTAACTGGCTTCTGTTATGGTTGGGATTTATTAAGTAACTGGCTTCTGTTATGGTTGGGATTTATTAAGTAACTGGCTTCTGTTATGGTTGGGATTTATTAAGTAACTGGCTTCTGTTATGGTTGGGATTTATTAAGTAACTGGCTTCTGTTATGGTTGGGATTTATTAAGTAACTGGCTTCTGTTATGGTTGGGATTTATTAAGTAACTGGCTTCTGTTATGGTTGGGATTTATTAAGTAACTGGCTTCTGTTATGGTTGGGATTTATTAAGTAACTGGCTTCTGTTATGGTTGGGATTTATTAAGTAACTGGCTTGTGTTATGGTTGGGATTTATTAAGTAATTGGCTTCTGTTATGGTTGGGATTTATTAAGTAACTGGCTTCTGTTATGGTTGGGATTTATTAAGTAACTTGCTTCTGTTATGGTTGGGATTTATTAAGTAACTGGCTTCTGTTATGGTTGGGATTTATTAAGTAACTGGCTTGTGTTATGGTTGGGATTTATTAAGTAACTGGCTTGTGTTATGGTTGGGATTTATTAAGTAACTGGCTTGTGTTATGGTTGGGATTTATTAAGTAACTGGCTTCTGTTATGGTTGGGATTTATTAAGTAACTGGCTTCTGTTATGGTTGGGATTTATTAAGTAACTGGCTTCTGTTATGGTTGGGATTTATTAAGTAACTGGCTTCTGTTATGGTTGGGATTTATTAAGTAACTGGCTTGTGTTATGGTTGGGATTTATTAAGTAACTGGCTTGTGTTATGGTTGGGATTTATTAAGTAACTGGCTTGTGTTATGGTTGGGATTTATTAAGTAACTGGCTTGTGTTATGGTTGGGATTTATTAAGTAACTGGCTTGTGTTATGGTTGGGATTTATTAAGTAACTGGCTTGTGTTATGGTTGGGATTTATTAAGTAACTGGCTTGTGTTATGGTTGGGATTTATTAAGTAACTGGCTTGTGTTATGGTTGGGATTTATTAAGTAACTGGCTTGTGTTATGGTTGGGATTTATTAAGTAACTGGCTTGTGTTATGGTTGGGATTTATTAAGTAACTGGCTTGTGTTATGGTTGGGATTTATTAAGTAACTGGCTTGTGTTATGGTTGGGATTTATTAAGTAACTGGCTTGTGTTATGGTTGGGATTTATTAAGTAACTGGCTTGTGTTATGGTTGGGATTTATTAAGTAACTGGCTTGTGTTATGGTTGGGATTTATTAAGTAACTGGCTTGTGTTATGGTTGGGATTTATTAAGTAACTGGCTTGTGTTATGGTTGGGATTTATTAAGTAACTGGCTTGTGTTATGGTTGGGATTTATTAAGTAACTGGCTTGTGTTATGGTTGGGATTTATTAAGTAACTGGCTTGTGTTATGGTTGGGATTTATTAAGTAACTGGCTTGTGTTATGGTTGGGATTTATTAAGTAACTGGCTTGTGTTATGGTTGGGATTTATTAAGTAACTGGCTTGTGTTATGGTTGGGATTTATTAAGTAACTGGCTTGTGTTATGGTTGGGATTTATTAAGTAACTGGCTTCTGTTATGGTTGGGATTTATTAAGTAACTGGCTTGTGTTATGGTTGGGATTTATTAAGTAACTGGCTTGTGTTATGGTTGGGATTTATTAAGTAACTGGCTTCTGTTATGGTTGGGATTTATTAAGTAACTGGCTTCTGTTATGGTTGGGATTTATTAAGTAACTGGCTTCTGTTATGGTTGGGATTTATTAAGTAACTGGCTTCTGTTATGGTTGGGATTTATTAAGTAACTGGCTTCTGTTATGGTTGGGATTTATTAAGTAACTGGCTTCTGTTATGGTTGGGATTTATTAAGTAACTGGCTTCTGTTATGGTTGGGATTTATTAAGTAACTGGCTTCTGTTATGGTTGGGATTTATTAAGTAACTGGCTTCTGTTATGGTTGGGATTTATTAAGTAATTGGCTTCTGTTATGGTTGGGATTTATTAAGTAACTGGCTTCTGTTATGGTTGGGATTTATTAAGTAACTGGCTTCTGTTATGGTTGGGATTTATTAAGTAACTGGCTTCTGTTATGGTTGGGATTTATTAAGTAACTGGCTTGTGTTCATGACATTTTAACTTGTTTTGGAGCTTCATCAACCCAGGTATTGGGGTATCCTCTCAAGCGAAAAAACTCTCGGGATGAGTTTTATTGTCTATCATATTTTTCCTCTGTGTCACAGACTATAAAGTTGGCTTACTGGTAAACCTCTTTTTTAGGGGGAGAGGGTGATAACTATCAGCTGTCAATATAGTATTTTTATCTGTAGGTTTTCTGTAAACTGTAGTACTTAGAGATTGTCCCTTCTTTGTAACAAGTACATCTAAGAAATGTATGGAGTTAATGTTATTTTCCATAGTGAAGGAAATTGATTGTACTCTACAGTTAATATAGTTAAGAAATTAATTGAATTGAATTTCGGAACCTGTCCAGATCATAAAGCAATCGTCTATATAACGGGTCCAATATTTAACAGGATCTTTGTGAGGATTATTTTCATAAATAAAATCCAGTAAATATTTCCCCATGAAGAGATTTACATAGTTGGGAGCTAATGGAGTTCCCATTGCGGTTCCAAAAGTCTGTAGGTAGTAATATTTATCAAAATAGAAAATCGTTTTTAGTAAGCACTAGTTGTGCAAACTCAATTATATAAATTTGTAGGCACATCGCTTAAGTGGTTGGAGAGGAAGAATTTGAGGGCCTCCATACCTCCATTATTCGGAATATTGCTACATAGCGATGAGACATCAAGAGTGACTAGCCAATCTCCTTCACCAATAACTGGTATCCTTTGGTTTTAGAAGTGGGAGTGACATAACCTGGCGGGGGGTCTGGGGAACCACCCTCAGAATTTTTGGGGCATCAAAAGCTAATTTCTTGCATTTCTACACAATCTAATATGACCCTTTTGGGGTCATTTTGGGGGTCACTTTTATTGTAAATAAGAATAGAAAATGTTCAGGGGCTAAAATTAACAACCGCCACCTGCCAAATGCGGGTCGATTTTGGCATTGGTGGGTAAGATGTCTATTTCACTCGTCACGTTGACGGGTGGTGAGGGCTCCACAGTGCAAGCATTTCACTCGCATTTGTGAATAAAAATAGTCAAATATGTTCACATTTATAGTAAAATAAATGCTGCAGTAGCTGTTTCAAAGTATTTCTGTGGTTTTGTTTCATAGCTGGTAAATTAATAACACTAAGTCAAAGAACTACGAATCCTATATAGCCTATCCCCCTTGCGCTGCAACAATGCCTGGCTGGGGGCTGTGCGCACGTGAAAATATCAATTTTAGAAAATAGTAAAAATAAAGAAAAATCCTTAAATGAGTAGGTGTTTTAAAACTTTTGACCCGTAGTGTCCATGTTGGTAATAGAAATCACAATCCCACCTCCCTTATCTGATGTCTGTATATTAATCGAGTTGTCATTCATTAAGTCATCAAGAGCATTTTTTTAAACCCCTGGAACGATTGTGTTCACGTTGTAACACTGGTTCACCTCTTCCAAACTCTGAGCTACATATCACCCACATTAAAAAACAGAACTCTGACATTTTAGAAAAACAAATTATGCCATTTAGCAGACGCTTTTACCCATTGTGACCTGCAGTCATGCGCGAGTACATTCTTTACATATGGGTGGTCCCGGGAATCGAACCCACTATCATTGCGTTGCAAGCACAATACTCTCCCAACTGAGCACCGGAGGACCATTCCAAATAGAACCAATATCCTCCTCCACTTACCCGTGACAACTCTCCCGCCTCCTCTTTCTCTCCCGCCTCCTCTTCCTCTCCCGCCTCCTCTTCCTCTCCCCCAGGTGGCCGTCTGAACAGGTAGTATTCGGTTGGCTGGGTGGCGTTGGGCGTGTCAGGGGCAGGACTTTCCTTGCTGTGCTCGTCAGAGCAGCTGGTAAACGATGCGGAGCTTCCCACAGGGCTCGGGGGCGACTGAGATGAAAGGTCACAGGTCACCAGCTTGTAGTAGTTCTGGGTGGCTACCACCAGACGGGCCTGGCTCTGCGAAGGAAGGAAGGAAGGAAGGAAGGAAGGAGAAGAAGAAAAAGAAAGGAAGGAGAAGAATAATGACTTTATTGTGCAATTAAATACAAGTCTAACTAGAAATTGACTCCCTCTTTATTCCAACCCCTCCAAAAGACACACACAATTTGGAGCAGTGCAGATGGCAGCCATACTACGGCGCCCATGGAGAAGTTGCTCAAAAGGCACAACCGAAGGAGATCTAGGATTTCATACTTGCAGACAGGATGTGAGGTCACTTCCTGAGTCTGCGTGGTGGGGAGGGTGGTAAGAATTGCAGTTGGCGTCTAGATCTAGAGCGCCCTGGTGTTCGGCTGAGCAGGTGCACGAGGAGGTGGTGTGGTGGGGGTGGAGTCCGAATAGTAACGGCAGGGTGCTATTGGAGGGGCAGGAGGGTTGATGAGAGTTGGGGGGCTCGGTGGGGGAAGTGCGGAGGTCTAGGTAGAAAGCCCCCCTGCCTCCGGCGCCTCCTGGGCTCCCTGCCTCCCCAACCAGCACAGAAGAGGCGCAGACAGAGGAGCTGCAGGAGTGGTCGGTGGAACTGTTCAGGTTGGTGGTCGTGGCAGGAGGAGGTGGCTTGGAGGAGGTCGAAGGGACACTGTTGTTCATCTTGTTATAAATGGCACTGAAGTTGACCAGCATGCCATGCGAGCTGTTACAGGACGATTCGCTGCCGTAGCCCAGCTGGCATTCCAACGACTCGGAAAACTGTTCCGGGAGGTGTTCGTGAAATGTCTGTGAGAGGCTGCAGCAGGAGCAGCGCTGGAGGGCGGAGCTGGAGGAAGAAGAGTCAGCCTGGCTCCTCCCACCACCCCTCATTGGGTGATCGTCTTCCTCCTCCTCATCCTCGGCCCACTCCTGCTCTCCGCAGTCCATGGAGAGGGTGGAGCCACTGCTGCCATGGCGGCGAGGACCATCCAATTCCAGCAGGTCTAGGCCCTCCAGGTGGGCAGAGAGATCGGAGGCAACACCCCTGAGGGAGTCCCGCCCCCCAGAGCAGCCCCAGGAGTGCTTTCCCAGGGTGCTGTGCAACAGGAAGGGCTCGTGTGTGGTGCACCCCAGGTCGTGGAGGTGAAAGGGCGCGACCCCGTCTCCCTCTTCATCTAGGGCGGAGTTGGCTTTGCCATGGAGATGGAAGGAGGAATCTTCCAGGTAACCGTTGAGATTATCACTATCGTCTTCGTCCTCCTCCTCATCATCATCCTCCTCCATGTTGAGCAGAAAGGGGTTGTGGCGGAGCCGGAGAGGGTTGTTGGCCTGTTCCCTTGGTTTCACCCTGGGCAGAGTGTGGGCCACCATCACCATAACCTGGTCCTCCCAGTTACAGGACGTCACTGACGAATTATCGCTCCCTGTGCTGCCTCCTCCTCTTCCTCCTCCTTCTCCTCCTTCTCCTCCTCCTCCTCCCCCTCCCTCTCCTCCTCTCTCTCCTCCCTCTCCTCCTCCTCCTCCCTCTCTTCCTCCTCCTCCTCTCTCTCCTCCTCCTCCTCCTCTCCCTCCTCCTTTAGAGGTCTGGATGAGGTTGCTGTAGACCAGCGCCTCCCTCTGGATTACATCCTGCTCAGGGAGGGAGGTGGTGTGGCTCAGGCCCAGGTTCTCTGGTTGGTTCGATCTCTTCAGGGACCCCCCTCCTCCACCGCAGCCCTGCCGACCCCCAGTCACCTGGCAGTGTACCAGGGGGATGTGGTGAACGATCAGGGTCTCGCCAGACAGCTTGGAGGGGCTGTCCATGGTCCTCCAGGTATGGGGATTTGGACAGGGGGCAGGGGGAAAGGCTGCGTGGGTGCTGGGGTGGGGGTATAGGATATGTGGAGGGGTATAGGACAGGGGGTTGGTTCAGTGGTTTGATGCTAGGCCCAAGGCTCCAGGGATTGGGATGGTGAAGGAGAGGTCAGGGAAATCGACTGTGGTCCGAGTGGTACATCTGCAAGAGAGCGAGAGAGAGAGAGAGAGAGAGAGAGAGATGGTATAAGAGAGAGAGACTGTACAATACTGTATAGATACATAATGACACTTGAAATGTCTTTATTCTTTTGGAACTTCTGAGTGTAATGTTACTGTTAATATTTATAGTTTATTTCACTTTTGTTTACTA
>NC_140001.1:5812494-5880653 GCF_964263955.1 Coregonus lavaretus
ACACACACAGGTCAAATCCATTCAATCCCAACGGTCAATTCCAGGGCTAACTGAAATGCCTCTCCAGACAGAGGTGCTAGCTCTGACTCGACAACCCCCTGCCTCTCCAGACAGAGGTGCTAGCTCTGACTCGACAACCCCCTGCCTCTCCAGACAGAGGTGCTAGCTCTGACTCGACAACCCCCTGCTGCTCCAGACAGAGTGGCATTTAGCGCCAGCGCAGGGTACTGTCAATTGGCTCAGAAATGGCACCCTACTTTCTGTGCACTACCTTTAGCCATAGCTACATGCATACTGTACAAAGAAGTACCACTACAAGTACCGTGTGTGTGTGGGCGTGAAGCAGAAGGGAGGCACAGACAGACAACAGCACTGACGGAATCCCCACACCCCACTTCCTGTCTCTGAGCCATCAGAGGATAATCCCCTTACGTAAATCTACTCCCCCCACTTCTCTTCCTCAACGTCCCCCCTTCAACAATTATCACCCCTTCTCTCCCTTACCTCCATTCATCTCCATCCAACTTTAAAAACAAACTGCTCTCCTCCATTGCTTCTCCTTAAAACAAACTGCTCTCCTCCATTGTTTCTCCTTAAAACAAACTAGCGTCTCCTGACGTCACAATGTCCAGCTAATCAGTTACAGTACCCAGAAAAGATAGAACAACCCTTCAAACAGTGAATACAGTTTAAATACCATTCTTAACCCACTGCTGCAGTGTTTCTGTATGACTGGCTTTATTGGCCAGTCTGAGATATGGCTTTTTCTTTGCAACTCTGCCTAGAAGGTCAGCATCCCGGAGTCGCCTCTTCACTGTTGACATTGAGACTGGTGTTTTGCGGGCACTATTTAATGAAGCTGCCAGTTGAGGACCTGTGAGGCGCCTGTTTCTCAAACTAGAAACTTTAATGTATTTGTCCTCTTGCTCAGTTGTGTACCGGGCCTCCCACTCCTCTTTCTATTCTGGTTAGAGCCAGTTTGTGCTGTTCTGAAGATCTCAGCGTTGCACGAGATCTTCAGTTTCTTGGCAATTTCTCGCATGGAATAGCCTTCATTTTTCAGAACATGAATAGACTGATTAGTTTCAGAAGAAAGTGCTATGTTTCTGGCCATTTTGAGCCTGTAATCGAACCCACAATTGCTGATGCTGCAGGTACTCAACTAGTCTCAAGAAGGTCAGTTTTATTGCTTCTTTAAATCAGCACAACAGTTTTCAGCTGTGCTAACATAATTGCAAAAGGGTTTTCTAATGATCAATTAGCCTTTAAAAATTATTAACTTGGATTAGCAAACACAAAGTACCATTGGAACACAGGACTGATGGTTGCTGATAATGGGCCTCTGTACGCCTATGTAGATATTGCATAAAAAAATCAGCCGTTTCCAGCTACAATATCCATTTACAACATTAACAATGTCTACACTGTATTTCTGATCAATTCAATGTTATTTTAAATGGACAAAAAAAATGATTTTCTTTCGAAAACAAGGACATTTCTAAGTGACCCCAAACTTTTGAACGGTAGTGCAGCAGTAGTTCACTTTATTATGATGTACGTTCAATGCCAAGAGCACACAGGGTGCTTATGACAAGTCTTACGATGCATTATGACACCATTATAATGCATTATTGCCTCCTTAGGGGGTCATTGGTGCTTATGACAAGTCTTACGATGCATTATGACACCATTATAATGCATTATTGCCTCCTTAGGGGGTCATTGGTGCTTATGACAAATCTTACGATGCATTATGACACCATTATAATGCATTATTGCCTCCTTAGGGGGTCATTGGTGCTTATGACAAATCTTACGATGCATTATGACACCATTATAATGCATTATTGCTTCCTTAGGGGGTCATTGGTGCTTATGACAAATCTTATGATGCATTATGACACCATTATAATGCATTATTGCCTCCTTAGGGGGTCATTGGTGCTTATGACAAGTCTTACGATGCATTATGACACCATTATAATGCATTATTGCCTCCTTAGGGGGTCATTGGTGCTTATGACAAGTCTTATGATGCATTATGACACCATTATAATGCATTATTGCCTCCTTAGGGGTTCATTGGTGCTTATGACAAACCTTACGATGCATTATGACACCATTATAATGCATTATTGCCTCCTTAGGGGGTCATTGGTGCTTATGACAAGTCTTACGACGCATTATGACACCATTATAATGCATTATTGCCTCCATAGGGGGTCATTGATGCTTGTGACAAATCTTACGATGCATTATAACACCATTATAATGCATTATTGCCTCCTTAGGGGGGTCATTGGTGCTTATGACAAATCTTACGATGCATTATGACACCATTATAATGCATTATTGCCTCCTTAGGGGGTCATTGGTGCTTATGACAAGTCTTACGATGCATTATGACACTATTATAATGCATTATTGCCTCCTTAGGTGGTCATTGGTGCTTATGACAAATCTTATGATGCATTATAACACCATTATAATGCATTATTGCCTCCTTAGGGGTTCATTGGTGCTTATGACAAACCTTACGATGCATTATGACACCATTATAATGCATTATTGCCTCCTTAGGGGGTCATTGGTGCTTATGACAAGTCTTACGACGCATTATGACACCATTATAATGCATTATTGCCTCCATAGGGGGTCATTGATGCTTGTGACAAATCTTACGATGCATTATAACACCATTATAATGCATTATTGCCTCCTTAGGGGGGTCATTGGTGCTTATGACAAATCTTACGATGCATTATGACACCATTATAATGCATTATTGCCTCCTTAGGGGGTCATTGGTGCTTATGACAAGTCTTACGATGCATTATGACACTATTATAATGCATTATTGCCTCCTTAGGTGGTCATTGGTGCTTATGACAAATCTTATGATGCATTATAACACCATTATAATGCATTATTGCCTCCTTAGGGGGTCATTGGTGCTTATGACAAATCTTACGATGCATTATGACACCATTATAATGCATTATTGACTTCAGTAAAGTGTTACCAGTTTGCACCAGTGTTCCTTTGATGTGACATTCTGTTCCACTGTTTCTGTGGAAGAATGCCAGGGAGGGAACAACCAACCAGAGTCATGGGATAACAGAGTGCCCAAACACAAGGAGAATGTCCCAAATGCCCATAGGGCTCTGGTCAAGAGTAGTGCACTATATTGAGAATAGGGTGCCATTTGCTTTAAAGTTTAAACAACATAGGCTGAAGTCTGCCCTAATGTACCTGGATAGAACCAGCAGTTCTTGTTTGGGTAAATATTAGCCAAACTCAACACAGGCAATCAATCGATAGAGAGAACTGGACCAACACATGGCTAACGCCCAAAACCTAGAACTCATATTGAGGCCAGGCATCACAGGCTGAAATGACATTTTTGCATCTACCTATCAATTTTGAGATTTGTTGGTATTTTTGTCCAATAATATTAGTATTTTCAAAAAGTAAACATAAAAATGTCTAAAACTTAATGAAAATGTATATTTTCTTTAGTTTATCATACTACCGTCATCAACATTTTAATTAATTTTAACCACTTTAAAAACGGCCATTCATCAATAATTTCAAAGCTCACTACATGAAATTACACATGGTGATTGGGTCTAGGCATCAGTGTACTTGTCTTTAACTGCCATTTCCTGAAAGTCAGACTCTTCCCACGTGCCAACTCATTTTTCTCTGCCTCAGAAGCATCTGCATTCACCACATTTTGTGTGGTTATCCTTAGATACAGTATATTCTCCAGACGTGTCCAGAGGGAATTGTTGATACAGTATGTTGTCAATTTTGTATTATAGACAACATTTTCTTTGAATTTCTTAGCATTTTCTGTACATATCTTTAGTATTTTACAGAGCGAATGATGAAAAAAGTATTTATCCACAATCTGCTCTGGACAAGTCCGGTCCTGGAGCGTCTTAACAAAATTAAACCTAAATATTTAGGCGGACTTCAAATCATCCAATGTCCAGAAAAATGGATTAGCCTGATATGCAAATATGCGCATATGATATATTGCCTCATTTGAGCCGAAAAGGTGAAAAATCTGTTGATGTGCACTTGACCATAACTTGCTCCAGGGGTGCCGTACTACTATGTCTGACCCTGTAAAACAACACATTTCACTGCACCTATCCGGTGTATGTGACTGAATATATATTTTGTATAACCATCATTAGCAAACAGCCAAACCCTATAGTTCCTGTGCATTACACACCACCACTAGCAGCACCACACAATACCACACAACCACACCATCACACCACACAACCACACCATCACACCACACAATCACACCACACAATCACATCACACCACACAATCACACCATCACACCACACAACCACACCATACCACACAACCACACCATCACACCACACAATCACATCACACCACACAATCACACCACACCATCACACCACACAACACCACACAATCACATCACCACACAACACCAGACAACACCACACAATCACATCACCACACAACCACACCATCACACCACACAACCACACCATCACACCACACAACCACACCATCACACCACACAACCACACCATCACATCACACAACCACACCATCACACCACACAACACCACACCATCACACCACACAATCACACAACACCACACAATCACACCACACCACACAATCACACCACACAACTACAACATATAGGTTTACATCAACTCTCTACAACACAACATATAGGTTTACATCATCAACATTTTGTCCTATTTTGAGTCGAAGAAGGAAAGGGAAAGCTGCAAACAAAGGACATCCTTCCTCCCTCCCTCCTCCTCCTCCCCTCCTCCCCCCTCCTCCCCTCCTCCCTCTTACATCATCAGGACTATACTTCCAGGAACAGGGCTGGGATTCAGAGCAGACCTCCCCAGAGACGGTTCACCCTGAGTAGCTACAGAGACAGCCAGCGAGGGCTGGTGGTGGAGATGGGCATCATTACGAACACCATAATAATATCTACAGTGTTGTGTTCAGGGTCAAATGTTAGGGCCTAGAATGGCTTTCACAGAATATAGTGCGGCTTTGAAATGAAACAAAGAAGTCTACTGGTAGCTCTTGTTATTGCTTTTAGAATTAATTTATTTGTGATTTTTATCTGGATTACTCTAAACTCTCGATTACTGTTGCTAGTAGTGTGTCCAGTGGTTAACCTGTCTAATAGAGCCCTCAGATACAATGCCAAGTCACTACCAACCCAGCCCCTCCCTTCTCCACGTCTCTTCCCTCCCTCCCTCCCTCCCTCCCTCCCTCCCTCCCTCCCTCCTTCCCTCAGCCTTCCCACTGCTTTATGAATGTCTGATATACTTGTCTGTTGCTACTGAGTGTGTGTGTGTGTGTGAGCGTGCGTGCGTTTCTGGTGTGTCAAAGCTTCCCTGTGATTATGTGTGTGAGTGTTCACTGACTAAAAGACCCTCCTCACACAGAGACACACACCACCACGGCCGGCCCGGGACGCAAACCCACGTTCACAACACCAATGTACATAGTCAATCGTGCTAACTAACCTGTGTGTGTGTTCCTTCGGCAGGACAGCGTACTTCCACCCCTATTTCCTCTCTCATAGGAAACAGCGGAGAGTTAGGATCACTCACTGATCTCACACACACACACACACAAACACACACACACACACACACACACACACACACACACACACACACACACACACACACACACACACACACACACACAACACAAACACAAACACAAACACAAACACACACACACACACACACACACACCGACCCCTGATCATATGTGTGTCAGGGCTAAAGACATCACCCTCCCTGATACCTCCTCTCAAGAGTTCCTTCCCTTACCGGACTATAAGAAGATGACTCTCTTTACATAACATAGTAGCCTGACGTACAAGGTGCCTCTATTGAAAATGTCCACTAAGTATACTATAATGTAAACACAGGTAGGTAGAGCATGCAACTTCACTCTCGGTCTGCTACGCAAGGTGGATGTTGTATCTGTGTTCTGTAATGTCGTCTTCACATTCTGTAGACTGTCCCTGCGGGTGAACATGATCCCTGCTAGTGTCCTGTCCCTGGGGGTGAACATGATCCCTGCTAGTGTCCTGTCCCTGGGGGTGAACATGATCCCTGCTAGTGTCCTGTCCCTGGGGTGAACATGATCCCTGCTAGTGTCCTGTCCCTGGGGGTGAACATGATCCCTGCTAGTGTCCTGTCCCTGGGGGTGAACATGATCCCTGCTAGTGTCCTGTCCCTGGGGGTGAACATGATCCCTGCTAGTGTCCTGTCCCTGGGGGTGAACATGATCCCTGCTAGTGTCCTGTCCCTGGGGTGAACATGATCCCTGCTAGTGTCCTGTCCCTGGGGGTGAACATGATCCCTGCTAGTGTCCTGTCCCTGGGGATGAACATGATCCCTGCTAGTGTCCTGTCCATGGGGGTGAACATGATCCCTGCTAGTGTCCTGTCCCTGGGGGTGAACATGATCCCTGCTAGTGTCCTATCCCTGGGGGTGAACATGATCCCTGCTAGTGTCCTGTCCCTGGGGGTGAACATGATCCCTGCTAGTGTCCTGTCCCTGGGGGTGAACATGATCCCTGCTAGTGTCCTGTCCCTGGGGGTGAACATGATCCCTGCTAGTGTCCTGTCCCTGGGGTGAACATGATCCCTGCTAGTGTCCTGTCCCTGGGGGTGAACATGATCCCTGCTAGTGTCCTGTCCCTGGGGATGAACATGATCCCTGCTAGTGTCCTGTCCATGGGGGTGAACATGATCCCTGCTAGTGTCCTGTCCCTGGGGGTGAACATGATCCCTGCTAGTGTCCTATCCCTGGGGGTGAACATGATCCCTGCTAGTGTCCTGTCCCTGGGGGTGAACATGATCCCTGCTAGTGTCCTGTCCCTGGGGGTGAACATGATCCCTGCTAGTGTCCTGTCCCTGGGGATGAACATGATCCCTGCTAGTGTCCTGTCCAGGGGGTGAACATGATCCCTGCTAGTGTCCTGTCCCTGGGGGTGAACATGATCCCTGCTAGTGTCCTGTCCCTGGGGGTGAACATGATCCCTGCTAGTGTCCTGTCCCTGGGGTGAACATGATCCCTGCTAGTGTCCTGTCCCTGGGGGTGAACATGATCCCTGCTAGTGTCCTGTCCCTGGGGATGAACATGATCCCTGCTAGTGTCCTGTCCATGGGGGTAAACATGATCCCTGCTAGTGTCCTGTCCCTGGGGGTGAACATGATCCCTGCTAGTGTCCTATCCCTGGGGGTGAACATGATCCCTGCTAGTGTCCTGTCCCTGGGGGTGAACATGATCCCTGCTAGTGTCCTGTCCCTGGGGGTGAACATGATCCCTGCTAGTGTCCTGTCCCTGGGGATGAACATGATCCCTGCTAGTGTCCTGTCCAGGGGGTGAACATGATCCCTGCTAGTGTCCTGTCCCTGGGGGTGAACATGATCCCTGCTAGTGTCCTGTCCCTGGGGGTGAACATGATCCCTGCTAGTGTCCTGTCCCTGGGGGTGAACATGATCCCTGCTAGTGTCCTGTCCAGGGGGTGAACATGATCCCTGCTAGTGTCCTGTCCAGGGGGTGAACATGATCCCTGCTAGTGTCCTGTCCAGGGGGTGAACATGATCCCTGCTAGTGTCCTGTCCCTGGGGGTGAACATGATCCCTGCTAGTGTCCTGTCCCTGGGGGTGAACATGATCCCTGCTAGTGTCCTGTCCAGGGGATGAACATGATCCCTGCTAGTGTCCTGTCCAGGGGGTGAACATGATCCCTGCTAGTGTCCTGTCCAGGGAGTGAACATGATCCCTGCTAGTGTCCTGTCCCTGGGGGTGAACATGATCCCTGCTAGTGTCCTGTCCAGGGGGTGAACATGATCCCTGCTAGTGTCCTGTCCCTGGGGATGAACATGATCCCTGCTAGTGTCCTGTCCAGGGGGTGAACATGATCCCTGCTAGTGTCCTGTCCCTGGGGGTGAACATGATCCCTGCTAGTGTCCTGTCCCTGGGGATGAACATGATCCCTGCTAGTGTCCTGTCCAGGGGGTGAATATGATCCCTGCTAGTGTCCTGTCCCTGGGGGTGAACATGATCCCTGCTAGTGTCCTGTCCCTGGGGGTGAACATGATCCCTGCTAGTGTCCTGTCCAGGGGGTGAACATGATCCCTGCTAGTGTCCTGATCCTGGGGGTGAACATGATCCCTGCTAGTGTCCTGTCCCTGGGGGTGAACATGATCCCTGCTAGTGTCCTGTCCCTGGGGATGAACATGATCCCTGCTAGTGTCCTGTCCCTGGGGATGAACATGATCCCTGCTAGTGTCCTGTCCCTGGGGATGAACATGATCCCTGCTAGTGTCCTGTCCCTGGGGGTGAACATGATCCCTGCTAGTGTCCTGTCCAGGGGGTGAACATGATCCCTGCTAGTGTCCTGTCCCTGGGGGTGAACATGATCCCTGCTAGTGTCCTGTCCAGGGGGTATACATGTACTTGTACATCCAGCAACTCATGCTAAATAAACAGACAGTCATACTTTTTTTAAACTCACCTCACTATAGTCACTGTCTAGAGTCCTCACTATAGTCACTGTCTAGAGTCCTCACTATAGTCACTGTCTAGAGTCCTCACTATAGACACTGTCTAGAGTCCTCACTATAGACACTGTCTAGAGTCCTCACTATAGCCACTGTCTAGAGTCCTCACTATAGACACTGTCTGCTGAAATCATAGCACCACTGTGAGCGTATTACAACGTCTGTCAAGAGGTCTGGACTTCTATAGCACAGGTTTTCTGGCACAACTATTACATTACAGCAGAGTTGCCAGTTCAATACCCTCTATTAGCCTCTTATTTATATGAACACTGGCAGATGCTCCAGTCTTCCAATGACAAGGAGTTTTGGCCCTGAGAATCTTTCTAAGACAGCATCCCAAACGGCAGCCAATTCCTTATATAGTGCATTACTTTTGACCACGGTCCATAGTGCTCTCCCTCAACAAAACGAAGGAGCTGATCGTGGACTTCAGGAAACAGCAGAGGTAGCACGCCCCCATCCACATCGAATGGGGCCTTAGGGAGAAGGTGAAAAGCTTCAAGTTCCTTGACGTACACATCACTGACAATCTGAAATGGGCCACCCACACAGACATTGTGGTGAAGAACAGCGCCTCTTCAACCTCACGAGGCTGAAGAAATTCAGCTTGGCCATTGAGACCCTCACAAACTTTTACAGATGCACCATTGAGAGCATCCTGTCGGGCTGTATCACGGTAACTGCACCGCCCGCAACCGCAGGGCTCTCCAGAGGGTGGTGCGGTCAGCCCAACGCATCACCGGGAGCACACTGCTCTGCCCTTCAGGATGTCTACAGCAACCGGTGTCACAGGAAGACCAAGAAGATCATCAAGGGCCTTCAAATTAGTGGATTCGGCTATTTCAGCCACACCCGTTGCTTACAGGTGTATAAAATCGAGCACACAGCCATGCAATCTCCATAGACAAACATTGGCAGTCGAATGGCCTTACTGAAGAGCTCAGTGACTTTCAACGTGACACCGTCATAGGATACCACCTTTCCAAAAAGTCAGTTCGTCAAATTTCTGCCCTACTAGAGCTTCCCCGGTCAACTGTAAGTGCTGTCTGTTATTGTGAAGTGGAAACGTCTAGGAGAAACAGCGGCTCAGCTGAGAAGTGGTAGCTCACAGAACAGGACCACCGAGTGCTGAAGCGCATAGCACGTAAAAATTGTCCTTCCTCGGTTGCAACACTCACTACTGAGTTCCTAACTGCCTCTGGAAGCAACGTCAGCACAATAACTGTTCGTCGGGAGCTTCATGTAATGGGTTTCCATGGCCAAGCAGCCGGACACAAGCCTAAGATCACCATGCAGTGGAAACGCGTTCTCTGGAGTGATGAATCACGCTTCACCATCTGGCAGTCCGACGGACAAATCTGGGTTTGGCAGACGACAGGAGAAAGCTACCTGCCACAATGCATAGTGCCAACTGTAATGTTTGGTGGATGAGGAATAATGATCTTGGGCTGTTTTTCATGGTTTGGGCTAGGCCCCTTAGTTCCAGTGGAGGGAAATCTTAACGCTACAGCATACAATGACATTCTAGACGATTCTGTGCTTCTAACTTTGTGGCAACAGTTTAGGGAAGGCCCTTTCCTGTTTCACCATTACAATGCCCCCGTGCACAAAGCGAGGTCCATACAGAAATGGTTTGTTGAGATCGGTGTGAAAGAACTTGACTGGCCTGCACAGAGCCCTGACCTCAACCCCATCTAACACCTTTGGGATGAATTGGAACTTTGACTGAGAGCCAGGCCTAATTGCCCAAAATCAGTGCCCGTATATGCCCAAATTCAGTGCCCGACCTCACTAATGCTCTTGTGGCTGAATGGAAGCAAGTCCCCGCAGCAATGTTCCAACATCTAGTGGAAAGCCTTCCCAGAAGAGTGGAGGCTGTTATAGCAGCAAAGGAGGAACCAACTCCATATTAATGCCCATGATTTTGGAATGAAATGTGGTCCTCTGTAGCTCAGCTGGTAGAGCACGGCGCTTGTAACATCAAGGTAGTGGGTTCGATCCCCGGGACCACCCATACACAAAAAAAATATGTATGCACGCATGACTGTAAGTCGCTTTGGATAAAAGCGTCTGCTAAATGGCATATTATCATTATTATTATGTTCGACGAGCAGGTGTCCAAATACCTTTGGTCATGTAGTCATATATATACAGCTCTGGAAAAAGTTAAGAGACCACTGCAAAAATATACGTTTCTCTGATTTTACTATTTATAGGTATGTGTTTGGGTGAAATTAACATTTTTGTTTTATTCTATAAACTACTGACAACATTTCTCCCAATAAAAATATTGTCATTCAGAGCATTTATTTGCAGAAAATGACAACTGGTCAAAATAACAAAAAAGATGCAGTGTTGTCAGACCTCGAACAACGCAAAGAAAATAAGTTCATGTTCATTTTTAAACAACACAATACTAATGTTTTAACTTAGGAAGAGTTCAGAAATCAATATTTGGTGGAATAATCCTGATTTTTTCAATCACAGCTTTCATGCGTCTTGGCATGCTCTCCACCAGTCTTTCACATTGATGTCATTTTTTTTTTATGCCACTCCAGGCGCAAAAATTCAAGCAGCTCGGCTTTGTTTGATGGCTTGTGACCATCCATCTTCCTCTTGATCACATTCCAGAAGTTTTCCATGGGGTTCAGGTCTGGAGATTGGGCTGGCCATTACAGGGTCTTGATCTGGTGGTCCTCCATCCACACCTTGATTGACCTGGCTGTGTGGCATGGCACATTGTCCTGCTGGAATAACCAATCCTCGGAGTTGGGTAACAATGTCAGAGCAAAAGGAAGCAAGTTTTCTTCCAGGACAACCTTGTACGTGGCTTGATTCATGCGTCCTTCACAAAGACAAATCTGCCCGATTCCAGCCTTGCTGAAGCACCCCCAGATCATCACCGATCCTCCACCAAATTTCACAGTGGGTGCGAGACACTGTGGCTTGTAGGCCTCTCCAGGTCTCCGTCTAACCATTAGACGACCAGGTGTTGGGCAAAGCTGAAAATTGGACTCATCAGAGAAGATGACCTTACTCCAGTCCTCTACGGTCCAATCCTTATGGTCTTTTGCAAACCTCAGCCTGGCTCTTCTTTGCTTCTCATTGATGAAGGGCTTTTTTCTAGCTTTGCACGACTTCAGCCCTGCCCCTAGGAGCCTGTTTCGAACCATCCTCGCTGTGCACTTCACCCCAGCTGCCATTTGCCATTATTTTTGTAGGTCACTTGATGTCATCCTATGGTTGTTGAGTGACATTCGAATGAGTTGGCGGTCATCCCGGTCAGTAGAAAGTCGTTTTCGCCCCTGTGCCGGTCTGTAGCTTTGTTGTCCCCAATGTCTGCTGCTTGACCTTGTTCTTATGAACCGCTGTCTTTTAAATTTTAAGGATGGAAGCAACCTGACGCTCACTGTATCCCTCTGCCAGTAAACCCAGAATTGAACCCTTCTTTTCCTCACTCAAAACTTTCCTCTTCAACACTTTTAGCATGGTAAATAGTTATTTTTTTATTAATATTACTTTTGAGGTACTATTAGCACTGTTTTTGCCATCCAGCTGGTCCTATTGCAAGAGGATAGTGATGACCACAGCAGTGGTTTTTATACTTTTCCTCGTTAAATAAGATTTGGTTCAGGTGATCACCTAATCAGTACCTAATTCAGTAGAATGAGGTGTGCCTGTGTTGGAATTCAACAGACACTGGAATGGAATGGCTGTCATACATGTAGAGATGCTGATTTAAGAAAAAATTGCAGTGGTCTCTTAATTTTTTTCCAGAGCTGTATATACTCCGGACTCCGACATTGCTTGTCCTAATATTTCTATATTTCTTAATTCCATTCTTTTACTTTTAGATTTGTGTGTATTGCTAGATATTACTGCACTGTTGGAGCTAGCAACATAAGCATTTCGCTGTGTATGCAGTGGTGGAAAAAGTACCCAGTTTTCATACTTGAGTAAAAGTAAAGATACCTTAATAGAAAATGTCTCAAGTAAAAGTGAAAGTCACCCAGTAAAATACTACTTGAGTAAAAGTCCAAAAGTATTTGGTTTTAAATATACTTAAGTATCAAAAGTAAAATGTAATTGCTGAAATATACTTAAGTATCAAAAGTAAAAGTAAAAGTATAAATCATTTCAAATTCCTTGTATTAAGGAAACCAGATGGCACCATTTTCTTGTTTTTGAAATTTACAGATAGCCAGAGGCACACCCCAACACTCAGACATGATTTCCAAACAAAGCATTTGTGTTTAGTGAGTCCGCCAGATCAGAGGCAGTAGATGACCAGGGATGTTCTCTTGATAAGTGCCGGAATTGGACCATTTTCCTGTCCTGCTAAGCATTCAAAATGTAATGAGTACTTTTCGGTGTCAGGGAAAATGTATGGAGTAAAAAGTACATTATTTTCTTTAGGAATGTAGTGAAGTAAAAGTCATCAAAAATATAAATAATAAAGTAAAGTACAGATACCCCCAAAAAACTACTTAAGTAGTACTTTAATGCATTTTTACTTAAGTACTTTACACCACTGTGTGGTGTATTCACCAATAAAATGTGATTTTATTTTATTTGAAAAGTAGTATACTATGTAGGGATCTAGGGTTCCCTTTGCAGCCTAAAGCCTTATCCTGTACCCTCACCCCCTACACTCACTCAGTCTGTTTCTGTCTCAAAATCCTGAAGAGCTTTGATTGTAATCTTCTCCTTCTATAGAGCCAGGACAAGTGGGAACTTGATCTGAACAGGGCGGAGACAGACAGAGTTAAGCTGCAGCCGAGCTGCAAGAGGCCTGGGGCGAGTCGCCAAATACCTAGCCATATGGGACACATTTCCCTGGTATAGGCCTACAGACATTTCTCCTGTATAGGCCTACAGACAATTCCCCTGTATAGGCCTACAGACATTTCTCCTGTATAGGCCTACAGACATTTCTCCTGTATAGGCCTACAGACATTTCCCCTGTATAGGCCTACAGACATTTAAAGCTACGACACGTGAGCCTGGTAGACCTACAGGCTACAGCTGTAATGATTGTCTCTCTCTGTCTGTGTTGAGCAGAATCAAATCGGACACGAAAATTCTGGATAGCCTGAATGAAGAAGGGAATATGCGGGTTACATAACCGGAGGATATTAACAGACAAGCTTGGTTGCATCTCTCACTCTCAATTCTATTCAAATGGCTTTATTGGCATGGGAAACATGTTTACATTGCCAAAGGAAGTTAAATAGATAATAAACAAATCTGAAATTAACAGTAAACATATTTCTCTCGAATATCGGTCAAGCTGCTCCAACGGAAAGAGGAATGACCACTAGCCCATATAGGTTAAATAATAATAATACATTTAATTTGTAAAGGCTTTTCTACCTCCCAAGGAGTCCTTTTTTAAAAGAGTAATAAGAAGAAGAAGAAGAAGAACAATCCAAAACCACTGAACACAGACAAGGTGTTGTCAGATCCGGAGGAAATGAGTACAGAATTAGCAGAGGTACTTGGAAAGCTTCTCTGAACAGCAAGGTCTTGAGCAGTGAGTGCCTTATAGGACAGAGACTGCAGCCCAGATAGTGTCTGGAAGTGCGTTCCACAGCCATAGAGAAGAACATAAAAACATGACAATAAAAACACAAAGCAGCTATAGGGACATATAGCACAAGAACAAGCGCTGCTTTGTTTTCACAAGTCTCAACATAGACTATTTCTGATAGCGTCCCCTGAGTATTTCACCTAAATGCATTGCTTAGGCTATAGCGCATCATTTGCGTCCCTTTGATATTTTAAGTAGAAATTGTGCAACAATACTTAATTTTAAAAGCCTGTTATATTCAATGAAGTGTCCTTAATATAGACCACATGGAGAATTCAACAACAACACCAAGATCGATACGACTATTGTTGGAGACAATTTTGTAAAGGGGTAGAGCAGATCGAGGCCCGTTTTATGGCAACATATGATTCCTACACAGAAAGGTTAGCCTACAGACTAAGATCCGCTACTGTGGTCTAAAATACATCCGAAACCATCTAGGACTATTATCATGAACGACATTTTTGCTGCAAGACCTGTTTTTGCTGTTCCTTTACTGTTATGACGCTACGGCGTGATTTTCCAGCTTCTGATGTGACGCTGTCATTGCTTCTCCCTCTCTCAACATTCTATCCCAGACTTCTACTAGAAAGACACGAAAGCGACTATACTTACGTTTAAGCAGGTTGTCAACGATGTTATTATCGTACCAATAGTATCCACATTGTCCTTTGTTGTCAATAATGACGCGATAACACGCCTAATCCTTGACACTTGGAATATTGGGTTTTTCTCTACTCGCGATCAGCAACGTGACAGCGCTGCAGCGGCGCAGAACAGGGCTGGACCTACAGTACGTTCTTACGTCAACCCCGATTCAGCTCTCTCCCACAGGGATTCGGTCAGGTCCAATACCGTGAGGATCAAGTAAAATACCTCAACCGTTCTGGAGGTTGACTACCCGCTTTTGGGCGACCGGCAGGCAGCTGGGGGTCAACCTTGGGTGGTTTCTTCTATGACATTAACCAGGTTTCCATCCAAAGTTTTTATGCGAGTAAAGTTCATGTCGGAAAATAAATGTCACGACAGGCCTGATGGAAACAGAACTTTTTTCGGAAAACTTTCCAAACGTCGACAAAACAAAATAGGCTTGACAAGGTGTGCCATGTTCGTGTCTGTAAAATGAATTATGCGTGAAATGTAGGTGGAAAGGCTATTATGCACAAATATTGATATAATTACCATTAGCCTATATTGGAATCACTGCAATAACATATTTTGTGGTCCTCCCACTATGACTTGTCGGGAAAGCATGTCGTTTATTAAGATACAGATTAAATAAGTTATGATGAACTTCACAGGGTGGTGAAAGTGCACGGTGATGAGCTTGATGCTCCTTTCCAATAAATATCGAGGGTCTTATTCTGGTGACACGATAATCGATACATGGCTGCAGTTTAAGAAAAACATGTTTTTCTCTCTTTTGTAGGCCCTACATATAATCTCATCATGTAGGCTATAAATAAATGCGCTCTAGCCAAAAGCGCGCAGATAGCGCTGTACACTCTAAACAGTAAGGGTTCAACAAGGGCTCTTCTAAGATCTTCAAAGTTCTTTTAAGAATCTTAGGGTTCTTGGCACTGAAAATTGCACCCACAAAGTTCTTCCAAGAACCCCATAGGGGGTGGGGTTCATCGAGGAACCTCCTTAGTGGGTGGGGGTTCTGGCAGGAACCTAACTGCCCAACTGAAATATTTGGATTTGAATTTGAAAGGACTGCAGGTGCAGGCACTTCACTGAAAAATTTTAAGATCTCCTCAATTTAAGGTAAGGTTGGTCCCTTGTATGGTCTAAATTGATATTGTTTTCTGATTCTTCTTTTCATATTTGTGCAAATCTTTCTAAAACAGAAAATGGGCACAATTCAATGGATATCAATCAACAAAGAGGTAAGAATATGTACTGTAGGCTATAAGAATATGTTGAAGGCTAGCTGTATTGGGTGCAGATGACTGAACTGCTCACTTTTGTGTCTGTAGGTATACAGACGAGGAGGCATACAAAGGTATGTCAATTGGGACTTGGTATGTTATGCAGATCAGATTTACCATCCTCCTCCCTTACCTCTTCAATGAATATCCCATAGGCCTCTACATTATGGACAAGGTATGTTTATGAAAACTATTATTAAAACCGTTTTTTCATTCACATTTACCACAAAAACCAAGGTATGAGTACTGTCATGTGCATGTTTTGTTAATCATCTGTATAACTACTATTTTTGGGATTCACAGACTTCACCCTCCCTACACCTCTGATGAATATAACAGGAAACCTGTTCGATCACCATGCATTGCAAAATCATTCTGACTATGGATATGGAGAACATCAACACATTAACATCAACATGCCAGAGGATATATCCATTGGACTTGGGGCTCTGCTGGGAGTTTACCTCATATTTGGATTTTTTATATTCTGCTTTGCCACTCAAATCATAATAAACACTGACAACTAAAATATTGTGTTATTGTTAGCCCTGTTGGCGGTAGGTGCACTTGATTCAAAAGCCCTGTTGATGGTAGGTGCACTTGAATCAGAAGCCCTGTTGATGGTAGGTGCACTTGATTCAGAAGCCCTGTTGATGGTAGGTGCACTTGATTCAGAAGCACTGTTGGTGGTAGGTGCACTTGATTCAGAAGCCCTGTTGGCGGTAGGTGCACTTGATTCAGAAGCCCTGTTGGTGGTAGGTGCACTTGATTCAGAAGCCCTGTTGGCGGTAGGTGCACTTGATTCAGAAGCCCTGTTGATGGTAGGTGCACTTGATTCAGAAGCCCTGCGCACCAGGTAGGCAAAGTATTCCCATTTTGAACCATTTCATTTTTCAAACTCCGTTTACCCGGCGGACCGGGAGATCTGTTGATAAATCGAGTGCGCCTACTGTGCTGGACAATCCGATAGCTCAAATCACAGCTTCCACGACCCCCGCCACAACAAAGTTTGATACTAGCCTACAAAGATTGATACTAGCCTACGTGAGAGTTCATAACTTTTAAAACCATGACCAGAGAGAGACTGTCAAATAATACAGCAAAGATCTGCTGTTTTTATGAGTGAGTTCATGTCCAAGTGTTTATTCAGCTCTGTCACTGTTTTTTTTCAACACTATTACAAAACATAAAACGTGCTTCTCTCTACTTCCCGTTGCACTGCAGCAGCAATGAATGAGTAGTGTATCGATACCCTGCGTTTTTATTATTATTAGCAGCTCGTCGTGTCTATTTTAATATCAAGGAATATTTCACTTTCTCTGGTCATAGGAACAACATGAATTTGTGCATGAGGCAGATGCAGAGCGATTCGAGTTTCGCCACCAGGTGGAAGATTGTGTCCCCTCTCTCTGGTCAGTCTCACCAGAGGAAAGGAAGGAGAGAGCAGGGGCCGTGAGAGGCGGACGTGGACCCTCTGCTGCTCTCTCCTTCCCTCGGCAGAGATTGCCGTGTTCAAAACAACAAGGAGCTCGGAAATCTCCGACTTCAGTGCATTCGAGACAACTGGGAACTCTGGGGAAAAATGAGATCCGACTGAGAAAAATATTTTGAACGGTCATTCAACTCTGAATTCCAAGTCGGAAACGTGGGTATCTTTCTAGAGCTCCGACTTTCCGACCAGAAGATCACCGACATCATGATTTGACTCCGAGTTCCCAGTTGTCTTGAAAATACCATGCCCATCAAATATAGGTAACATCAGTCCAGTAAAAAAAAAAGCTAGAGTTTTGAAATATAATAAGGTCTGAGAATGACAATATAGCCAATATACTATGATAATATATTAGGCCTAATGCACAAACCTCATTTTTATTAGGTTAATGTTACATTTTTTAAGTCATGTAAAAATAAAAAATAAATCTGAGAGGTACAGCTTGCTTTTTGACTGCGAAAGTAATGTTGACTCAGAAAAGGTTGGTTGGCCTAACCAAACTTTTTTTGTGAGAAAACCATCAGTCAGTTGAAAATGCGATGGAAACCCATTTAACTTGTATTTTGTATTCTGTACATGGGAATTTAACCGCAAAATATATTGTTATGTGCACTACGTCATCACGCTCAGACTTTTATCTGGAACAAGTCAATTTTGATGGAAACACATCTCTGGTGGGAAAATGCGCATATTGTTTTAATGCAGATTCTAGAATATTCGCATGAAAATCTGTCGCCAATTGGATGGAAACCTAGATACTGACATTATAATCCTCACACAGTATTTATCTTTCTCTCTCTTGCTCTGTCTTTGTCTCTGTCTCTGTCTCTCTCTCTCTCTCTCTCTTTCGCTCTCTAATTAACAATGTCACAAATGTAAAGAAAAATCATAAATCATATACTAGATTTTTATAACCTAACTAAGCTAAATGCCTAACTATTGATTTATGTTTAGTATAAGTTAGCTTTATATTGAAGATTCGGACGATGCACGTCAATACCTCTTCAACAGAACATGCCAGAATGATATAAGTGACATATTCTAAATCAGCTCACGATAACGAACAAGCTCTGTTCCGTTTTCAAAAAGTGACTTTATAGTCATTTCAATGGCAGATTCTCTGTGTACTTTAAGTTTAGGGACCTTCTTAAAAGTGCAACTGTTAACTGAAAAACTGAAATAGCTTTGCAACCACACGACATAGAACTCTCAAACCAACTGTAATATGTTCAGGGACAATCAACGGCAATTAGTTTATTTTTATTATTACTTTGACTATTTTCTATCCATTTAAATTGTATACATAAAAATACTTCCTTCAAACGTCAATAACTTCCACCCAATAATAAGCCCCCCTCCCCGGGGCTTGGCCCACACTCCCTGGGGAGGCCACAGACCTCCCTGGCCCTCTGGAGCTATCTCATTCAATGCAATGAAGTGTGGATAAAAGGCTGGAGTAACTACGAGTCTCTTAAAGGGATAATCCACCCAAACCACTAATTCATATGATTAACAGTGTTTAACAGTGTTAAATAACACTAGTATGTGAAAACAATATTTTTGTGAACAAGTGTTTCATTTTGTCGCTATACCAAGGTTTGTAGCAACATTTGAAAATTGTGGTGGAAATCTGTTGCAGCTCAAGTCGTCCACAATGCAAGGCTACACTGTTTAGATTGAGCATACCTAAACAAAATATATACTTTGTCATGACAATATGAACATATGAACATATGGATGTGTTCTAGACAAGTATGCCCATACCATATATTGGCTGATTTGACAATCTGGAGTCCAGGTTGTTTTAAATGCATTATGAAATGTGATAGTGTGTTATCCCCTATCTCCAGTGACCAGAACCATGTAGCTACGATGTGTTTCTACACAATGTCCTGACCACTTAGAAGTTAAAGCTTGCGGGAAAATTGTAATTTTTTGTAAACATACATTTACATTTTAGTCAGTTAGCAGACACTCTTATCCAGAACGACTTACAGGAAACTGTCATGGTCAAAACATATTGATACAACAGTAGCTAAGATGGGGAGAAATATGTCCATAATTAAACGCTGTTCTGCCTTTTTAACAACAGTATCAACAAGGCAGGTCCTACAGGTGCTAGTTTTGTCTTACCTAGACTACTGTTCAGTAGTGTGGTCAGGTGCCACAAGGAGGGACTTGGGAAAACTACTGTTGGCTCAGAACAGGGCAGCATGGCTGGACCTTAAAAGTACACGGAGAGCTAACATTAATGACATGCATGTCAGTCTCTCCTGGCTCAGAGTGGAAGAGAGATTGACTTCATCACTGCTTGTTTTTTAAAGAGGTGTAGACAAGCTAAATGTACCGAGCTGTCTGTTTGGAATTCTGGCACACATGCCCCACGAGACATGCCACCGGAGGTCTCTTCACAGTCCGCAAGTCCAGAACAGACTACGGGAAACGCACAGTACTACATAGAGCCATGACTACATGGAACTCTATTCCACATCATGTAACTCAGTCAAGCAGTAAAATAAGATTTAAAAAACAGATTAAACTACACTTTATGGAACAGCGCGGACTGTGAAGAGACACACCCACAACGTCTTCATCGACATGGCCAAGGCTTTCGACTCTGTCAACCACCGCATTCTTATTGGCAGACTAAATAGCCTTGGTTTCTCAAATGACTGCCTCGCCTGGTTCACCAACTACTTCTCAGATAGAGTTCAATGTGTCAAATCGGGGGCCTGTTGTCTGGACCTATGGCAGTCTCTATGGGGGTGCCACAGGGTTCAATTCTCGGGCAGACTCTTTTCTCTGTGTATATCAATGATGTCGCTCTTGCTGCTGGTGACTCTCAGATCCACCTCTACGCAGACGACACCATTTTGTATACATCTGGCCCTTCATTGGACACTGTGTTAACAAACCTCCAAATGAGCTTCAATGCCATACAACACTCCTTCCGTAGCCTCCAACTGCTCTTAAACACTAGTAAAACTAAATGCATGCTCTTCAACCGAACGCTGCTGGCACCCGCCCACCCGACTAGAATCACTACTCTCGGCGGGTCTGACCTAGAGTGTGGACAACTACAAATACCTAGGTGTCTGGTTAGACTGTAAACTCTCCTTCCAGACTCACATTAAGCATCTCCAATCCAAAGTTAGATCTAGAATCGGCTTCCTATTTCGCAACAAAGCCTCCTTCACTCATGCTGCCAAACATGCCCTCGTAAAACTGACTATCCTATCGATCCTTGACTTCGGCGATGTCATTTACAAAATAGCCTCCAACACTCTACTCAGCAAATCGGATGTAGTCTATCACAGTGCCATCCGTTTTGTCACCAAAGCCCCATATACTACCCACCACTGTGACCTGTACGCTCTTGTTGGCTGGCCCTCGCTACATATTCGTCACCAAACCCACTGGCTCCAGGTCATCTATAAATCACTGCTAGGCAAATCCCCTCCTTATCTTAGCTCATTGGTCACCATAGCAACACCCACCCGTAGTATGCACTCCAGCAGGTATATCTCACTGGTCATCCCCAAAGCCAACACCTCCTTTGGCCGCCATTCCTTCAGGTTCTCTGCTGCCAATGACTGGAACGAACTGCAAAAATCTCTGAAGCTGGAGACTCTTATCTCCCTCACTAACTTTAGGCATCAGTTGTCAGAGCAGCTTACCGATCACTGCACCTGTACACAGCCATTCTGAAATTAGCCCACCCAACTACCTCATCCCCATATTGTTATTTATTTTGCTCATTTGCACTCCAGTATCTCTATTTGCACATCATCTCTTGCACATCATTCCAGTGTTAATACTAAATTGTAATTATTTTGCACTATGGCCTATTTATTGCCTTATCTCCATAACTTGCTACATTTGCACACACTGTATATATCTTTTCTGTTGTATTTTTGACTTTATGTTTTGTTTACCCCATATGTAACTCTGTGATGTTGTTTTTATCACACTGCTTTGCTTTATCTTGGCCAGGTCACAGTTGTAAATGAGAACTTGTTCTCAACTGGCTTACCTAGTTAAATAAAGGTTTAATAAATACAATAAAAATATATCAGGAGTTATCCTGAGCCTATTTTGCAATGAGAATCAATGTGTTTACACAGCAGAAGTATTTTCTTTTTCGAATATGCCACTTTGAGAGAAATTGTCATAGTTTTCTGGCCAGAAATATGTCAGGTTTTATGTGTTGTTGGAGGTGCGTCTTGGTCATTATAGCTCAGAAAATGCTGCCCTTGTGACGGCGCTTAATCCTACTTAATGAGTTCAGACCAAAAACACCACTTAATTTATTATGAGATTTTAGGATGATTAGCAGAGTGGTCGCTGCAACCTGGACTCAGGGGTAGACATAACATAGTAAATGTAAATCTGAGACCAACCAATTAGTATAATATGTTACATTTCATATGGTATGGATTAATTTGTGGATGTCCATCATCTATTTAGTATGATATGTTATCAATTAAAATTTGTACAAAATATTACGAATTTGCTAAACGTATGATATGTTACTAATTCCAATTTGTTGTGGCTAACGTTAGCTAGGTGGATGGTGGCTAACGCTAACATTAGCTAGGCTAGGGGTTAAGGTTAGGGTTAGGAGTTAGGTTAAAGGGTTAGCTAACATGCTAATTAGTAGCAAAGTAGCTAAAAGTAGTAAGTAGTTGCTAATTAGCTAAGTTGTCCTTGATGAGATTTGAACATGCAACCTTTGGCTTCCTAGATGTTCGTTATACGCCTGACCAACCACCCTACTTTTATTTTTGTTGCTTTAAGCAGTGGCGACCCGTCATTCAGGGCAGGAGGAGCGGAGCCCCACCTGTTTTGAGCCCCACCTGTTAAAAATAACCAGCTTGCCTGTTTTGCATGTAATTCTGGCATTAATTCTTTTCACATATCAGTTTAGCAAACAATGTAAAAAAATATATAATTGAGTTAATAAAGCAGCATATAAACATGGTATCTTTCTTGAGTAAGGCAGCTCTAAAATGCAGGTATTTCAGCATAGCTCAGAGCTTTCAGTGGTGGTGGGGCAGCCAGCGGAAAATATGGAGCGTAGGGGTTGGAAATGTTCTCTAGTTGCGCCGTGATTGGCTCAGTGTTCTGATACTCATGGGGACACTACGTCACCGCAAAATCTATGGGGAGAGCTCAGAAATTCAAGCCCCTTGGGTGCTGCTATAAAGTTACATTAGAAGTGCCCATACAAGAAGGCTCAAGGTCATTGGCCACAGATAAAATGACGTCAAATAATGTTATATCTACCGTAGCTTTGATTGGACTGATCATGTCAACATCATGCTGTGTTCATTTGAAGAGGAAGGTGGCACGGCGGTCCTTGTGGGCAAATTTTGTCATCAAACTTTGTCATCAAAGTCTGGCATTCTCTGGATTTAGGGTGCTTTCAAGACAACTGGGAACTCGGAAAAAACAAGGTTGAATCAGCCCGTCAGTGATCTTCAGGTCGGAGCTCTAGAAAGAGGCCTGAGTTCACGACTTGGAATTCTGAGTTGGATGACCGTTTCAAGCGTATTTTCCCCGTCGGAGCTGACAAAATTTGCCCACAAGGAAATTCCAAGTTAACACAGGTGAGAGTGTTGACGAGGACAACGAGTGTCATGCTGATTGAGTTATAATAACAGACTGGAAGCTTTAAAAGGATGGTGGTGCTTGAAATCATTGTTCTTCCTCTGTTAACCATGGTTACCTGCAAGGAAACACGTGCCGTCATCATAGCTTTGCACAAAAAGGGCTTCACAGGCAAGGATATTGCTGCTAGTAAGATTGCACCTAAATCAACCATTTATCGGATCATCAAGAAATTAAAGGAGATAGGGTCAATTGTTGTGAAGAAGGCTTCAGGGCGCCCAAGAAAGTCCAACAAGCTCCAGGACCGTCTCCTAAAGTTGATTCAGCTGTGGGATCGGGGCACCACCAGTGCAGAGCTTGCTCAGGAATGGCAGCAGGCAGGTGTGAGTGCATCTGTACGCACAGTGAGGCAAAGACTTTTGGAGGATGGCCTGGTGTCAAGAAGGGCAGCGAGGAAGCCACTTCTCTCCAGGAAAAACATCAGGAACAGACTGATAATCTGCAAAAGGTACAGGGATTGGACTACTGAGGACTGGGGTAAAGTCATTTTCTCTAATGAATCCCCTTTCCGATTGTTTGGGTAATCCGGAAAAAAGCTTGTCCGGAGAAGACAAGGTGAGCGCTACCATCAGTCCTGTGTCATGCCAACAGTAAATCATCCTGAGACCATTCATGTGTGGGGTTGCTTCTCAGCCAAGGGAGTGGGCTCACTCACAATTTTGCCTAAGAACACAGCCATGGCCAGGAAACTCCCCAGACCTTAATCCCATTGAGAACTTGTGGTCAAGAATTTTACATTTTACATTTTTTAGCAGACACTCTTATCCAGAGCGACTTACAGTTAGTGAGTGCATACATTTTTTAATCCTCAAGAGGCGGGTGGACAAACAAAAACCCTGCAGTTCTGCAGTTGGGACAGCTTTATGTAGGCTCTATCAGTTTGTGGGCACCGTTTGTCACCGTTATAGTGCAATCAATGTATTGTTTAGTGTTGTGTTGTGGCTTTGCTGGCATGAATCTGGAAGGGAAAAAAATGCCGGAGTTTGCCCCACCAACATTGACATGCTAAAATCACAACTGGGTGGGTCAAGCATAACATTACAAACCTGTTACCCATAGATAGAAGGTCTAGAATGATTTCAACAATTTACATTTGTTTGGCAAGCTTGCATTCCATTCCCCCTGTCACACAGGGATTTCTGGTTGATTCAAAATGAAATAGTCAACCCTGTTACAGTCAACCCTGTTACTTTATTTGCACTTAATAGGCAATTACTATGGTATGTATTTCTTACTCCAGATGGGGAAAACATGTTTTTTATTAAGTTGAACATGTGCTCTTTATGGCAGAATATTAAAATGAGGTGAAATAAAAGTTAAACTCCCCAAAAGGCACTCAGTTGAAGCTATTTCAATCTAATATTTCTCCTATGGTCTAAAATAGATGTGTATAGATGACTCTCTAATATAACATGTCACACATTGTAGCAAACTGATGGAATGTTAGGTGTCTGGCTCTCTGCCCCCCGCTGCTGGCTCTCTGCCCACCCCTGCTGGTTCTCTGGCCCCCCCTGCTGGTTCTCTGCCCCCCCCCTGCTGGTTCTCTGGCCCCCCCTGCTGGTTCTCTGGCCCCCCCTGCTGGTTCTCTGGCCCCCCCTGCTGGTTCTCTGGCCCCCCCTGCTGGTTCTCTGCCCCCCCTGCTGGTTCTCTGACCCCCCCTGCTGGTTCTCTGCCCCCCCTGCTGGTTCTCTGGCCCCCCCTGCTGGTTCTCTGCCCCCCCTGCTGGTTCTCTGACCCCCCCTGATGGTTCTCTGCCCCCCCTGCTGGTTCTCTGGCCCCCCCTGCTGGTTCTCTGCCCCCCCTGCTGGTTCTCTGCCCCCCCTGCTGGTTCTCTGCCCCCCCTGCTGGTTCTCTGGCCCCCCCTGCTGGTTCTTTGCCCCCCCTGCTGGTTCTCTGCCCCCCCTGCTGGTTCTCTGGCCCCCCCTGCTGGTTCTCTGCCCCCCCTGCTGGTTCTCTGCCCCCCCTGCTGGTTCTCTGTCCCCCCTGCTGGTTCTCTGCCCCCCCTGCTGGTTCTCTGGCCCCCCCTGCTGGTTCTCTGCCCCCCCTGCTGGTTCTCTGGCCCCCCCTGCTGGTTCTCTGCCCCCCATGCTGGTTCTCTGCCCCCCATGCTGGTTCTCTGCCCCCCCTGCTGGTTCTCTGGCCCCCCCTGCTGGTTCTCTGCCCCCCCTGCTGGTTCTCTGCCCCCCTTGCTGGTTCTCTGCCCCCCCTGCTGGTTCTCTGCCCCCCTTGCTGGTTCTCTGCCCCCCCTGCTGGTTCTCTGCCCATGCCTGTTGCCTCCTTGGCCTCTCCTGCTGGCCTTCTCCAGAGCCAGCTAACTTGTAGTAATCATGATCGAATTACGGACCAGGCACGAAGGGCACGTGCCCAGGGGCCTTGACCTGCAGTGAGCCCCCATTGATTTTGTTAGTCACTCTCATTCAGATATCATCTTAACATGGCATTAGTCATGGCAAAATGTGTAGAATTGCAGGAAATTAGCTTCAAAACTGAAAACATTTATCTCCATCCCATGGCAAAATGTGCAGAACTACCAGTAATTAGCTTTAAAACTGCAACATTTTCTTTCAACCCCATGGCAAAATGTGTAGAATTTAAGGAAATTAGCTTTCAAACTGCAGTTTTCACTCAACCCCATGGCAAAATGTTTAGAACTGCAGGAAATTATCTTTAAAACTGCAAATTCTTCTCTCCACCCCATGGCAAAATGTGTAAAATTGCATGAAATGTTTTCTATAATTGTAAAATCTTCTCTCCACCCCATGGTAGAATTGCAACAAACTTGTTTAAAAACTGCAATATTTTGTCTTCCCATTGCAAAGTGTATATTTGGAGGAAATGTACTCAAAAACCTAAACAAAATGTTGCTTAGGGCCCCCAAAAGGCTATGGTGCACTACTTTTTACCAGGGTCATTGAGATCCAGTTGGGTTTTCAATTCTACATTCCCTGTGTACATTACATTTAAGTTGATACCAGATCAGCTTGTCCATTTTGGGTCAGTAGTTTATATTGAAACAATGATGCAACATGATGACCGGTGTGGAACTTATGTGTGTGTAGAAGAGACTAAAGATGATGATGATGATGTCATAAGCAGAGGGAAAACAGGTCTTACCAACGTTGATGATCTTATGGCCCTCCTCCTTCTCTCTCTGATATGTTCTCTCTATCTTTCTGAGGTTCCTCTTCTCCCACCTCTTATTCACCCAGCCCACAGCTCTCCTTCGGATACTTTTATCGGCTGGGACAAGATCCTCCTTGTCATCTTCATTCTTCTTCTCCTCTTCAGGGTTCTCCTCCCCCTCTTCAGGGTTCTCCTCCTCCTCTTCAGGGTTCTCCTCCTCCTCTTTAGGGTTCTCCTCCTCCTCTTCAGGGTTCTCCTCCTCCTCTTCAGGGTTCTCCTCCTCCTCTTCAGGGTTCTCCTCCTCCTCTTCAGGGTTCTCTACTCACCCCTCTTGTACTTCTCAAGGATCTTCCTTATTTCCTCTTCCTCCCTTTTGTTAGCCTCTATCATCTTCTCCCTCTCTCTGATTAAAGCTAAATGGCCTTGAATGGCTCTCTTTCTCTCCTCCTCTCTCTCCTCCTCTCTCTCCTCCTTCTCTCTCTGATATGTTCTCTCTATCTTTCTGAGGTTCCTCTTCTCCCACTTCTTATTCAACCAGCCCACAGCTCTCCTTCGGATACTTTTATCGGCTGGGACAAGATCCTCCTTGTCATCTTCATTCTCCTCCTCCTCTTCAGGGTTCTTCTCCTCCTCTCTCTCCTCCTCTCTCTCCTCCTCTCTCTCCTCCTCTCTCTGACTCTCCTCCTCTCTTAGTCTGAACCTTTCTTTCTGTCTAGCAATTTCAATCTCTCGTTTTTTAGCCTGCTCCTCTTGTCGTCTTGCCCTCTCCTGTTTTCTTTCCATCTCCAGCAGTCTTTCCTCCTTCTCCCTCCTGATTTGTTGTCCTCTTTCCATCTGTTCTCGTTCCCCCTTCAACACTTCTAACCTCCTCTGTTTACGCCTGTTGAAGATTTCCCGTGCTTTTTCTTTAACATTAACTACTACATGCTTCTTCATGCTTACTTCCTTTCTTCTCTCTTCTTCTCTTTCTCTTTCCTCCTCCTCTGCTTCCTTAATCACTTTCTGCTTTTCTTCCCTCTCTCTCTCCAGTTCATTCTGTCCCTCAATATTTTCTTCCTCCATCTCTTTGTGTTGCTGATCTTTTAATTCCATCTCTCTCTGATTCTGAGTCTCTTTCTCCATTTGTTTCTGTCTCTCCTCTTGTTGTTGTCGTCTGTCTATCTCTCTTCTCTCTCTCTGTCTCTTGTTCTCCCTCTCCATTTCTTCCTCTTCCATCTCTATTGGCTGTTTACATCTTTCTTCTTCATGCTTTCTTTCAATCTCTCTTTGTCTCTCTCCTTCTTCTTCTATTTTTTTCTGTCTCTTCTCCATACTCTTCCTTTCTATCTCCTTGCATCTTTTGTTCTCCCTCTCCCTTTCTTCCTCTTCCATCTCTATTTGCTGTTTAAATCTTTCTTCTTCATGCTTTCTTTCAATCTCTCTCTGTCTCTCTTCTTCTTCTATTTTTTTCTGTCTCTTCTCCATTCTCTTTCTTTCAATCTCTCTCTGTCTCTCTTCTTCTTCTTCTATTTTTTTCTGTCTCTTCTCCATACTCTTCCTTTCTATCTCCTTGCATCTTTTGTTCTCCCTCTCCCTTTCTTCCTCTTCCATCTCTATTTGCTGTTTAAATCTTTCTTCTTCATGCTTTCTTTCAATCTCTCTCTGTCTCTCTTCTTCTTCTATTTTTTTCTGTCTCTTCTCCATTCTCTTTCTTTCAATCTCTCTCTGTCTCTCTTCTTCTTCTTCTATTTTTTTCTGTCTCTTCTCCATACTCTTCCCTTCTATCTCCTTGCATCTTTTGTTCTCCCTTTCTTCCTCTTCCATCTCTATTTGCTGTTTAAATCTTTCTTCTTCATGCTTTCTTTCAATCTCTCTCTGTCTCTCTTCTTCTTCTATTTTTTTCTGTCTCTTCTCCATTCTCTTTCTTTCAATCTCTCTCTGTCTCTCTTCTTCTTCTTCTATTTTTTTCTGTCTCTTCTCCATACTCTTCCTTTCTATCTCCTTGCATCTTTTGTTCTCCCTCTCCCTTTCTTCCTCTTCCATCTCTATTTGCTGTTTAAATCTTTCTTCTTCATGCTTTCTTTCAATCTCTCTTTGTCTCTCTTCTTCTTTTTCTATTTTTTTCTGTCTCTTCTCCATACTCTTCCTTTCTATCTCCTTGCATCTTTTGTTCTCCCTCTCCCTTTCTTCCTCTTCCATCTCTATTTGCTGTTTAAATCTTTCTTCTTCATGCTTTCTTTCAATCTCTCTCTGTCTCTCTTCTTCTTCTATTTTTTTCTGTCTCTTCTCCATTCTCTTTCTTTCAATCTCTCTCTGTCTCTCTTCTTCTTCTTCTATTTTTTTCTGTCTCTTCTCCATACTCTTCCTTTCTATCTCCTTGCATCTTTTGTTCTCCCTCTCCCTTTCTTCCTCTTCCATCTCTATTGGCTGTTTACATCTTTCTTCTTCATGCTTTCTTTCAATCTCTCTTTGTCTCTCTTCTTCTTTTTCTATTTTTTTCTGTCTCTTCTCCATACTCTTCCTTTCTATCTCCTTGCATCTTTTGTTCTCCCTCTCCCTTTCTTCCTCTTCCATCTCTATTTGCTGTTTAAATCTTTCTTCTTCATGCTTTCTTTCAATCTCTCTCTGTCTCTCTTCTTCTTCTATTTTTTTCTGTCTCTTCTCCATTCTCTTTCTTTCAATCTCTCTCTGTCTCTCTTCTTCTTCTTCTATTTTTTTCTGTCTCTTCTCCATACTCTTCCTTTCTATCTCCTTGCATCTTTTGTTCTCCTTCTCCCTTTCTTCCTCTTCCATCTCTATTGGCTGTTTACATCTTTCTTCTTCATGCTTTCTTTCAATCTCTCTTTGTCTCTCTTCTTCTTTTTCTATTTTTTTCTGTCTCTTCTCCATACTCTTCCTTTCTATCTCCTTGCATCTTTTGTTCTCCCTCCCCCTTTCTTCCTCTTCCATCTCTATTTGCTGTTTAAATCTTTCTTCTTCATGCTTTCTTTCAATCTCTCTCTGTCTCTCTTCTTCTTCTATTTTTTTCTGTCTCTTCTCCATTCTCTTTCTTTCAATCTCTCTCTGTCTCTCTTCTTCTTCTATTTTTTTCTGTCTCTTCTCCATACTCTTCCTTTCTATCTCCTTGCATCTCTTGTTCTCCCTCTCTCTTTCTTCCTCTTCCATCTCTATTTGCTTCTGTTTGTGTCTCTCCTCTTCTTCTCCTCCCTCCATCTCCTTCTTCTTCTCCTCTTCTTGTTGTCCCTGTTTTGGTATTTTCTCTTTTCTCGTTCTTTCTACCTCTTTCTGTGTGTCGTTCTCACCCTCTGTCTTCTCCTCCATGGCCATTTGGTTCTGTTTCCATGTATACTCGTCTGTTTCCATACTTTCTAATTCTGTCATCTGTTCCTTGATATCCTTGAAGATTTCCTCCAGTTCAGACGTCTTGTTGTCATTGATGAGGGCTGTCTCTCTCTCTATCTCTCCCTCCATCTCCATCTCTCTCTCTCCATATCTCTCTCCATCTCTCTCTCCATCTCTCTCTCTGTCTCTATCAAATTTTCTCTCTGGTCCAGTCTCATCTTTCAATCTAATCTCTTCTTTCATTCTCGCAAGCTCTCTGTCTAACACTAGTACATTTTTGTTAACCTGTTTCACTCTTTCATTCTGTCTTCTAAACGCTTCTTTCGCTCTTTGAAATTTTATTTTGTATTGAATCTCTTTTGTTGTCATGTCTTCTTTCAATCTCTCAATCTCTCTCTCTAACTCTTTTACCTTTTTGTTAACCTGTTTGACTTCCTCATTCTCTGCAATACGCATGTCTCTTTTTCTTTCAAATGCTATTTCCTGTTCAATCTCTTTCAATCTCTCAATCTCTCGTTCTAACGCTTTTATTGTTTCCTCTGCCTGTTTCACTTTCTCCTTCATTTCTTGTCTCTCCAATTCTGCTTTTCTCTCCCTTTCCCTCTGTCTTTCACTCTGTCTTTCCGTCTCAATAGGTTTGTTGTTCCAGGCCAGTCTTGGTCGCTGATCCTCCATGACTTTCTGCCATAGCCTCAATATCGCTATCTCTTGCTTCATTTTTAAAAGGTTCAATTAGTGCTCATTTATGACCAAGACATACTTTCAAAGGACTTGCAGTGAATGATACATAGAAATACAACCTAGAGCTAGGTAATTGAATCAAACACTGGACAACATCGATAGCAGGGTCATTTTGACCAATTAATCTGGTCAATTCATTCTCAATGAATGTATTGACATGGTTTGAAAAAATCATGAGACATTTTATGGAATCAATTATGTCCAAAATCTGTACAAATACAAACACACAACTAGTTTTCCCATTCAGTTAGGGGTTTGAGAAATACCCGTTACAATTTGTGTGATGTTACAACAATGTTGCCTTTGATGTTTATGCTTGTAGAAATTACTCCTACAAATGATGTTTCACTGATGTAATTATTTACAACCTGCACACATACAGTTATCATCAACAACAACAACAGTAATGATATTAATAAGGAAGTGGATATTTGACAGGCAGAAGAAAGGCATAGAGGTTGAGATAAATGGAGGTTAGGGTAGGTTCAGGACCTAGGGTTGGGTTAAGGTTAAGGTTAGGGTAATGGTTAGGTTCAGGACCTAGGGTTGGGCTAAGGTTAAGGTTAGGGTTAGGGTAATGGTTAGGTTCAGGACCTAGGGTTGGGTTAAGGTTAAGGTTAGGGTAATGGTTAGGTTCAGGACCTAGGGTTGGGCTAAGGTTAAGGTTAGGGTAATGGTTAGGTTCAGGACCTAGGGTTGAGTTAAGGTTAAGGTTAGGGTAATGGTTAGGTTCAGGACCTAGGGTTGGGTTAAGGTTAGGTATAGTTTCAGTGAGGTTAAGGTAAGGTAAGGGTTAAGGTGAGAGAAAGGCATAAAAGTTAACATTGGGTTAGCATACCGCTATCCACCGCCATTCATTTTCAGCCGGGTAAATATACACTGCCTTTTAATAATAACAATGTCATATCTTACCTGGGCCAGTTGTAGTTGCGTTATCAGCAGATCCACCAGTTGTTTGAGTCTGTTGATCTCCATTTGTCTCTGGCTCTCTGCCTCCCTCTGTCTCTCTGCCTCCCCCTGTCTCTCTGCCTCCCTCTGTCTCTCTGCCTCCCTCTGTCTCTCTGCCTCCCTCTGTCTCTCTGCCTCCCTCTGTCTCTCTGCCTCCCTCTGTCTCTGTCTCTCTGCCTCCCTCTGTCTCTGTCTCTCTGCCTCCCTCTGTCTCTCTGCCTCCCTCTGTCTCTCTGCCTCCCTCTGTCTCTGTCTCTCTGCCTCCCTCTGTCTCTGTCTCTCTGCCTCCCTCTGTCTCTCTGCCTCCCTCTGTCTCTCTGCTTCCCTCGGTCTCTGTATCTCTGCCTCCCTCTGTCTCTGTCTCTCTGCCTCCCTCTGTATCTCTGCCTCCCTCAGTCTCTCTGCCTCCCTCAGTCTCTCTGCCTCCCTCAGTCTCAGGATCTCAGCCTTCCACTCTTTCATTACACCCCTTTCTACTCTTCTTCTGCTCCTTTCATCCTTTAAAAGGGCTCTGAGATTGTCTGTCTCAGACTGTAATTTTTCAACCATCTCGTCACAAATCATCTCGTTTTCTCTACTTTCTCTGTCACAAAAGAACACAAAGTGAATGGAGATCATAGCTCAACATGTTAAAGGAGCAAGCAGTAGTTCAAACCACAAAGCTGCCACACCGTCACCTTTTTGGATAAACAGCTTGGGGATGGGGGCTGGAGTAATTCATAGACGTAGCTATTTGTGCAAGGACTAACCATCCATGAGATCAAAATGATCGTTTTAACCATATTGTTTAAGCTATACAGGGTTTGTTTACAATTACATTGTTTCCAAACATTGGAGTGAAACAAACTCATATTTTGGGTTCTGATGGGGTTAGATAGTTGAACTAAGCTCATGAGACATTTAGGAGAGTCAATGGGTACATATCATTAATTATAAAGTTCAAAATAGATGTAGCAATTGCAGATGGCCTCTTAAAAGACTGAGATTGCCATTCAATCAGTAAGAATATGAACCTTTTTCAATCCAATGTAAAGAGTAGTGTTGCATCAATCTGTTTGACATTGAACTGTGATATCCCATTGGGCACAGATGTCGGTTTAACATCTAGTTTTGATTTAAGTGAAGTAGGCTAGCGGATGGTTAATGTATTGTAAACTTTGCTAAATATTTGACTCACCTCAAATCACTCTGGTCAAATTGCAGTTTTAGTGTGGAACTGAATAATATCTTTGACAGGAAGAAACTTTACCTGGCCTGGAGCTGTATTGTTGCGTCATTTGGAACACTTGAGCGTCATAATGGTTGTCCGCGCCTGCTTGATTGACAGCTAGGGGTTCTCCTGCGCATGTGTCCAAAAGTCGATATTGTTTAGCTACTCATAATTGATAAAGACATTATGAACTATTTTCACTTTACTTTTATGTCGTCTATTTTTGCCTAAGGTTATCTGGTAGCCTATGTTCTGTGATTTCTCTTTGTATGGACCTAACGTTCAATGAAATACAAAACAGCAACCACAACGTACAAACATTTCCCACACAAATACATATGTGGGTGTGTAGTGAGTACACAAAATAATAACATAACAGCCATAACAGTACAAACAAACATACAATCTCTAGTGCACCTGTCCAGTGCGAACTGTTCCGTGCGTCACCATCACTAACTGCTGGACTACACCTGGAATAGCAGCGATGGGACAGGACTGGAACTACCAGTTGGATATCACGAAATTGGGGAGAAAAAGGGGTAAAAGTACCACAAAAGAAAATGTGTGTATATATATATATATATATATATATATATATATATATATATATATATATATATATATATATATATATACATTTATATATTAAAATATTTATTTTTTTGATGTTCCCCGGGGCACCAGAATCCATTTAGTCTGTTTTCAATTGGCCACCGTTGCCTCAAGACCCGCCTATTCCAATTAATTATAAACTGTTATTGGTTTGTCCCTGTGACAGTCATTCGTAACCTCCTGATGGTTGCCTGTTGATTGTCGTGCGCCATCGTTGCATATCGTGAGCTGGAGGAGCGTTCGTCCAACTCCTCATCGAAGTGAATGGCAGCGGCGCATCATCCATCCGCTGAAAGGATAGTTTGCGACGCGACAAGCGTTTGGGGAGTACATTCATTGAAACGGAACGACTGTTTTTAAATTCTAGGGGGACTCTTGCTCCATGGTAAAATCTCAGCAGCGATGTCTCTGCTGTGCGTCAGAGGTTGGTTCTATTCCTCTTCCCTGTTCTTATTATACCGTACATATCTGTCCCATTAATGACATGGCACTCAGGAAAGTCTGTCTGTAGGCTATTGGGTAGCTGCGCATAGACCGTTGAGTTGGCACGTTCCAGTCCAAGCATGACCTGGAATGTGAGAAGGGAGCTATTCTATAACACATGTAGATGACATTTTGCCTTTATGTGTAGATTTTGGTTTTATATTTCACATCTGATTGATGATTAGGCCTATGACTTTTGATTCCACTCTGGCTACCTTCCACCATATTGTCCTCTCTTGCAATATCTTCCACTTTATGATGCGCTTGTGCAGATCTTCTCTCTAAGCAATAGTCATGATAGTTTGAATGAGTTGAGTAAACTCCACTGTTGTTCTCAGTCTGTACTGTACTGTCCCTGAAGACACTCCACATAGTTGACCTAGATTGAGCCCACTTTGTGCCACTGGTCAACTAACTAATGCATTTATTGTTTAATAAAAAAGTTAAATAAAACAAAAACAACAAAAAAGTGTTGAGAAAAAAGAGCAGCAGTAAAATAAAATAACAGTAGGGAGGCTATATAGGGGGTACCGTTGCAGAGTCAATGTGCGGGGGCACCGGCTAGTTGAGGTAATATGTACATGTGGGTAGAGTTAAAGTGACTATTCATAAATAATTAACAGAGTAGCAGCAGTGTAAAAAGATGGGGTGGGGGTGGGGGGGCAGTGCAAATAGTCCAGGTAGCCATGATTAGCTGTTCAGGAGTCTTATGGCTTGGTGGTAGAAGCTGTTGAAAAGTCTTTTGGACCTAGACTTGGCGCTCCGGTACCGCTTGCCGTGCGGTAGCAGAGAGAACAGTCTATAACTAGGGTGGCTGGAGTCTTTGACAATTTTGAGGGCCTTCCTCTGACACCGCCTGGAATAGAGGTCCTGGAGGCAGGAAGCTTGGCCCCAGTTATGTACTGGGCCGTACGCACTACCCTCTGTAGTGCCTTGCGGTCGGAGGCCGAGCAGTTGCCATACCAGGCGGTGATGCAACCAGTCAGGACGCTCTCGATGGTGCAGATGTAGAACTTTTTGAGGATCTGATGACCCATGCCTAATCTTTTCAGTCTCCTGTGGGGGAATAGGCTTTGTCGTGCCCTCTTCACGACTGTTTTGATGTGTTTGACCATGATAGTTTGTTGGTGATGTTGACACCGAGGAACTTGAAGCTCTCAACCTGTTCCACTACAGCCCCGTCGATGAGAATGGGGGTGTGCTCAGTCCTCTTTTTTTTCCTGTAGTCCACAATCATCTCCTTTGTCTTGGTCACGTTGAGGGAGAGGTTGTTATCCTGGCACCACACGGCCAGGTCTCTGACCTCCTCCCTATAGGCTGTCTCATCATTGTCAGTGATCAGGCCTACCACTGTTGTGTCGTCGGCAAACTTAATGATGGTGTTGGAGTCGTGCCTGGCCATGCAGTCATGGGTGAACAGGGAGTACAGGAGGGGACTGAGCACGCACCCCTGAGGGGCCCCCGTGTTGAGGATCAGCGTGGCAGATGTGTTGTTACCTACCCTTACCACCTGGGGGCGGCCCGTCAGGAATTCCAGGATCCAGTTGCAGAGGGAGGTGTTTAGTCCCAGGATCCTTAGCTTAGTGATGAGCTTTGAGGGCACTATGGTGTTGAACGCTGAGGTGTAGTCAATGAATAGCATTCACACGTAGGTGTTCCTCTTGTCCAGGTGGGAAAGGGCAGTGTGGAGTGCAATAGAGATTGCATCATCTGTGGATCTGTTGGGGCGGTATGCAAATTAGAGTGGGTCTAGGGTTTCTGGGATAATGGTGTTGATGTGAGCCATGGCTACAGATGTCAGTGCTACGGGTCGGTAGTCATTTAGGCAGGTTATCTTAGTGTCCTTGGGCACAGGGACTATGGTGGTCTGCTATAAACATATTTGATTAACTCTCTAGTCTACTAATTAGTCATACATTATTAGTTTAACTGAGGGTGTGACATTTTAGTCATATCTTACTCACACATTTCTTTATCAACTCCTCAATGCTATCTGAAGAATCCCGGAACATGTTCCAGTCTGTGCTAGCAAAACAGTCCTGTAGCTTAGCATCTGCGTCATCTGACCACTTTTTTATTAGCTGAGTCACTGGTGCTTCCTGCTTTAGTTTTTGCTTATAAGCAGGAATCAGGAGGATAGAGTTCTGGTCAGATTTGCCAAATGGAGGGCGAGGGAGAGCTTTGTATGCGTCTCTGTGTGTTTGGGATGCAGCTTAACAATCATGTTGTTCCATTCACACGTGTGCAACTTATTGTCACCCCATGACATGTATCTATTTGTGAGCCTCCAGCCTATAGGTTCTCCCTGTGTCCAGTAAACCTCCTCTCATCATGGATGTGATTCAGCCTGAAGCTGGAGGGGCCAGCAGCAACCAGCCAGACCACTCTATTACCAGTTGGGGAAGGATAGCATCTCTAGTTACAGTAGGGCATTTCCATGTAAAGGACCCATTAGCACCAACGTGATGTTCATATGAGCATGTGAAAATGGGTGTCAAATGAAAGCTAAGAGTCTATATTTTTGGGAAATGAACGCATAGATACATTTTTCAACCAGTGAAGGCTTTGATTTCTGGATAAACAGATGGAAAAGGGATCTTCGAAAACATCTACCAGAAAAAGTCTTAAAAGGTACAATATCAGAAATGCATAAAACCAGAATAATGTTTACATAAAGACCCCTGCCTACCAATATCAACAGTTATATTTGGTTTTGGAGAAAGCCTTACCCTTCTGTAAGTTTAAGAAATATTGCCTTGTGCCTTGTGATTACGTTACCAAACACCCACATAACTTTAAGGTATTTTAATTTCCTCTGTGAGGAGGGAGGATAATGAAAGTCCACAGAAGTAACAAGTCAGCTAACAATTAGTTATAGTGATTTTTCTGATATCATTTTGTTTGTGAATTATTAAGTGATTAAAACTCGTAATTTCGTTACCAAGTTGGTAGTGGAGTTACAAAAAATCTTGAACCGAATGACTGCGACTGAATTGCCTCCAAAGGGAAATCATAATAGTCAGGAACCACAGTTGGGTCTCCGGGGACTGTCCTCCCTTCAACTGGCATACTGTTCAGCTCAAAACTGGTTTCTTTCTCTTGTCTTTTAGTCAAACCAAGAGTGTTAAAACAGTCTGAGACTGGACAATCTCTCACTCACTCACTCACTCACTCACTCACTCACTCACTCCAGTTAATGTCACCTCTCCCAGCTCTAACTGACACCTACCTATGAGTCCCCTCTTTCCATTTACTGTAACCAGCATCCTCACCTACTGAGCACCGACCGACACCGGATGACCATGGACATTGAAAAGTAGTTGAAATTTGGTCAGTCCAACCTGGTCTTGATGTTAACGCCCACAGACAGACCGGACTGGACCAAATCTAACAGCCTGTAGAGTACAGTGAGTAGAGCACAGTAAAGGACAGTACACTACAGTATAGAAAAGTAGAGTATAGTACAGTAGAGTATATTGTACTGAACTATACTCTACTGTACTAAATGCTACTGTACTCTTCTGTACTGCACTGTAGTGAACTCTACTCTGCTCTGCTCAGCTGTATTGTACTCATAGAAAATGATAGAGGCCTCTAGTGGCCAAAAGGCCTTATTAGCATGGGCAGCGCCATTGAGGGCTGTTACCATTTGAATGTAGTCAAATGAGTGGGACTTCCAACTTCATTGGCTGATCCCTCCTGGTCACCCTTTAGAGTCATGTCCAACCAGGTCATCAGGAGGGATCAGCCAATCGTGAAGAAGAAAATAGACTACTTCAAAATGGAGATAGGCAGCACCATTGAGGCTATGCTGTCACAGACGCTATAATGACACAGATACGAAGGTGAGTCCTCTATCTATCTCTATGATTGTACTGCAATATGCTCTACTCTACTGCACTGTGCTCTACTGTGCTCTACTGCGCTGCACTGTGATAATAATAATAATAATAATAATGTCCAAACTTGTGAAACATGAGGTGAATGCCATTCATATCCATATTTATGCATTTCTGTGTAGTACATATCAAGGACCCATGATGTAATTCCTCTTACCGTAATTCCGTTACCGGGTGTAAATCCACTTCACTTACTGTAGTTCAATAAACAAAATAGATTTTTTTGAACTCAAGGTGCCATGTCATCGCTGAGACCCCATTATTTCTGCAGACATCTTTGAATCTTAATTCTGAGAAGATATGTAAACGTGGTCACATTAAAAACAGAGGGAGATTTTACAATAATTCCATTACCAAAGTTTGCATCTGCACAGTTCTATCACTAAATTAGTTTTTGTACATTTTTCAGAGGAAATGGTTAAAAGTAGTCCTTGTGCATAGAGTTGTATGGTTTGTTAATCTTGGAAACCAATGGTTATTATTTGGCATACGTTTTTAAAGTGAAATAACTGAGTCAAAGTGTAAATCTGTTACTGTGGAATTGCCCAGTACAAGTCCGCTTCTTGAAAAGTTACCACGCAAAAATAATGTTTCAGAAGGGCACCAGCTGCCACTATTATGTGGCTGTAACAGGTCAGTAATCCAAAGAAGTGGTCAAAAGCCACCCACAGACCCCCCCACACCCCACACCAATCCCACCCTAAACAACCATTATATATAGTATCAGTTCTCTATGTCTGACAAGTAGTATGGAGCTTTGGCTCTAAGTATTGTTTCTTCATCCTATGTAATGTATTCTCAGTTAATTTGGTGATGTTTTCTTCCCTGTTCAGAGAAATAAGTCGTTGAAGTTACTGGGTTTGTCCCGTCCTACATCCTGATATTACCAGGTTCTGACCATTAGAGGGTGTTGTTCCCACCCGCCATTGTTAATGGAATAATTCACTCAAATCACAGAAGTACATATTGGTTTTCTTACCCATAAGCAGTTTATGGACCAGGTATGACAGCAACCCATGTTTTGGTTTGGTTTACCTAGCCACTGTTTAAAAGGTTAGCATTTGAAGACCACCAACTGTGAGACTGCTGTAACCAACCAACTGTGAGTCTGCTGTAACCAACCAACTGTGAGACTGCTGTAACCAACCAACTGTGAGACTGCTGTAACCAACCAACTGTGAGACTGCTGTAATAACCGATCAGTAGTTTTCTCAGGTTGAGACTGGTAACGATACGGCAGCAGCTCTATCCTCCAGAGGCTGGAGTGGGTATTACAGTGGACTGACTGACTGGCTGACTGGCTGGCAGAGTGCTAACTAGGACACTGGGCCTGCCCTGAGTATCAGTCTGCTAACCTGGCATGAACCATGGCGAGCAGTGCCGAGCAACAGCACCAGACAAATCACCCATTTAGCATCACGGTGTGTGTGTCTATCAATAGTCTCACATCTCTGTGTCTCCTGCTGTTTCTGTCTTTCTCTCTGAACTCTACAAACCACAGTCATTAATATAGAAAGAAGTAACACATATATTTTGTAATTTCATGTCTCTTCTGAACACAGGACTAACTTTTCTCCTCTCTCTCTCTCTCTCTCTTTCAGTGAAGAAAGCCAAGCTGCATGGGCCTCCAGGTAAAAAAGACCAACACACAAACAACATTTGGTTCTGGGTGCCGTGATTACATATGTTGTGATCCCTATGTTGTGATCCCTTATCCCTACAGTGATCCCTATGTGGTGCTCCCTTATACTACAGTGATCCCTATGTGGTGATCCCTTATACTACAGTGATCCCTATGTGGTGATCCCTTATCCCTACAGTGATCCCTATGTGGTGCTCCTGTACCCCTACAGTGATCCCTATATGGTGATCCCTTATACTACAGTGATCCCTATGTGGTGATCCCTTATCCCTACAGTGATCCCTATGTGGTGCTCCTGTACCCCTATAGTGATCCCTATATGGTGATCCCTTATACTACAGTGATCCCTATATGCTGATCCCTTATACTACAGTGATCCCTATGTGGTGATCCCTTATACTACAGTGATCCCTATGTGGTGATCCCTTATCCCTACAGTGATCCCTATGTGGTGATACCTTATCCCTACAGTGATCCCTATGTGGTGATCCCTTATCCCTACAGTGATCCCTATATGGTGATCCCTTATCCCTACAGTGATCCCTATGTGGTGCTCCTGTACCCCTACGGTGATCCCTTATACTACAGTGATCCCTATATGGTGATCCCTAATACTATAGTGATCCCTATGTGGTGATCCCTTATCACTACAGTGATCCATATGTGGTGATCCCTTATCCCTACAGTGATCCCTATATGGTGATCCCTTATCCCTACAGTGATCCCTATATGGTGATCCCTTATACTACAGTGATCCCTATGTGGTGATCCCTTATACTACAGTGATCCCTATGTGGTGCTCCTGTACCCCTACAGTGATCCCTATATGGTGATCCCTTATACTACAGTGATCCTGTCGTATATGATGAATGGTGGCAATTATCGCTGTCAACAAAGAGTTCGCCATACTGCATCGTGTTAGAGGCTTTTATTAAAATCACGAATCTACAGCATAGATACAGACTCGCGATGTCCGGAGAACGGCTCCCAGATTGATATGGCCGTTCTGCCGTCTCATCGTTTACCCCCTATTTATAAACAATGCAAAGGGAGGGGCTACTCCCTCTTCTGGCCAATCACCAGTCTCCCCTCGGGCGTCACCCTCCAAGCGGCACATTTCAAATAACATCATAAAACCTCCCCCCTCTGGCCTGAACAACCAACATTCCATTTCGTCATGAAAAACATTTAACAAAGGCATAATCTTCAGATACGATAATCCCTATGTTTTGATCCCTTATACTACAGTGATTACCTAAACTACCGTTCAAATGTTTGGGGTCACTTATAAAGTTACTTTTTTTTTCGAAATAAAACATTTTTTTTTTTCGATTTAAAATAACATCATATTGATCAGAAATACAGTGTAGACATTGTTAATGTTGTAAATGGCTATTGTAGCTGGAAACTGCTGATTTTTAATGGAATATCTACATAGGCGTACAGAGGCCCATTATCAGCAACCATCAGTCCTGTGTTCCAATGGTACTTTGTGTTTGCTAATCCAAGTTAATCATTTTAAAAGGCTAAATTATCATTAGAAAACCCTTTTGCAATTATTTTAGCACAGCTGAAAACTGTTGTGCTGATTAAAGAAGCAATAAAACTGGCCTTCTTGAGACTAGCCTTCTTGCAGCATCAGCAATTGTTGGTTCGATTACAGGCTCAAAATAGCAAGAAACAAATAACTTTCTTCTGAAACTCGTCAGTCCATTCTTGTTCTGAGAAATGAAGGCTGTTCCATGCAAGACATTGCCAAGAAATTGAAGATCAACAAGGGTTCTTCTAAGATCTTCAAAGTTCTTCAAAGAACCTTAGGGTTCTTGGCACTGACAATTGCACCCAAAGGGTTCTTCGAAGAACCCCATAGGAGGTGGGGTTCATCAAGGAACCTCCTTAGTGGGTGGGGGTTCTGGCAGGAACCTAACTGCTCAACTGAAACATTTTGATTTGAATTTGAAAGGACTGCAGGTGCAGGCACTTCATTGAAAAATGTAAAGATCTCCTCAATTTAAGGTAAGGTTGGTCCCTTGTATCGTCTAAATTGATATTGTTTTATCGCTATAGCCTAACCCAGTGGTCACCTAACGGACGATCGCATTCCTAGTTGATCACTAAACATTTCTGTAGAAAAGCAACCGATAAAGGCTTGCGCTCCTTTTTTTAAAAATTAATTTGTGTTGCGCTGTTGGCGGTAGGTGCACTTGATTCAGAAGCCCTGTTGGTGATAGGTGCACTTGATTCAGAAGCCCTGTTGGTGGTAGGAGCACTTGATTCAGAAGCCTTGTTGGTGATAGGTGCACTTGATTCAGAAGCCCTGTTGGTGATAGGTGCACTTGATTCAGAAGCCCTGCGCACCAGGTAGTATTCCCATTTTGAACCATTTCATTTTTTCGCAAGAAAAACTTCGTTTACCCGGCGGACCGGGAGATCTGTTGTTAAATCGAGTGCTCCTACTGTGCTGGACAATCCGATAGCTCAAATCACAGCTTCCACGACCCCCGCCACAACAAAGTTTGATACTAGCCTTGAGATTTCCTAACTTTTTAAACCATGACCAGACAGAGACTCTCAAATAATACAGCAATGATCTGCTGTTTTTATGAGTGAGTTCATGTCTAAGTGTTTATTCAGTTCTGTCACTGTTTTTATTCAACACTATTACAAAACATAAAACGTGCTTCTCTCTACTTCCCGTTGCACTGCAGCAGCAATGAATGAGTAGTGTATCGATACCCTGCGTTTTTATTATTATTAGCAGCTCGTCGTGTCTATTTTAATATCAAGGAATATTTCACTTTCTCTGGTCAGAGGAACAACATGAATTTGTGCATGAGGCAGATGCAGTGCGATTCGAGTTTCGCCACCAGGTGGAAGATTGTGTCCCCTCTCTCTGGTCAGTCTCACCAGAGGAAAGGAAGGAGAGAGCAGGGGCCGTGAGAGGCGGACGTGGACCCTCTGCTGCTCTCTCCTTCCCTCCGCAGAGATTGCCGTGTTCAAAACAACAAGGAGCTCGGAAATCTCCGACTTCAGTGCATTCGAGACAACTGGGAACTCTGGGGAAAAATGAGATCCGACTGAGAAAAATATTTTGAACGGTCATTCAACTCTGAATTCCAAGTCGGAAACGTGGGTATCTTTCTAGAGCTCCGACTTTCCGACCAGAAGATCACTGACGTCATGATTTGAGTTCCTTGAGTTCCCAGTTATCTTGAAAACACCATGCCCATCAAATATAGGTAACATCAGTCCAGTAAAAAAAAAAGTTTTAAAAAAATATATATAATAAGGTCTGAAAGGACAATATAGCCAATATACTATGATAATATATTAGGCCTAATGCACAAACCTCATTTTTATTAGGTTCATGTTACATTTTTTAAGTCATGTAAAAAATATGTCTGAGAGGTAGATCTCAGCTTGCTTTTTCACTGCGAAAGTAATCTGGACTCAGAAAAGGTTGGTTGGCCTAACCAACTCTGGTGGGAAAATGCGCATATTGTTTTAATGCAGATTCTACAATATTCGCATGAAAATCTGTCGCCAATTGGATGGAAACCTAGATACTGACATTATAATCCTCACACAGTATTTCTCTCTCTTGCTCTGTCTCTCTCTCTCTCGCTCTCTAATTAGCAATGTCACAAATGTAAAGAAAAATCATATACTAGATTTTATAACCTAACTAAGCTAAAAGCCTAACTATTGATTTATGTTTAGTATAAGTTAGCTTTATATTGAAGATTCGGACGATGCATGTCAATACCTCTTCAACAGAACATGCCAGAATGATATAAGTGACATATTCTAAATCAGCTCACGATAACGAACAGTCTCTGTTCCGTTTTCAAAAAGTGACTTTATAGTCATTTCAATGGCAGACTCTCGGTGTACTTGACGTTTAGGGACCTTCTTAAAAGTGCAACTGTCAACTGAAAAACTGAAATAGCTTTGCAACCACATGACATAGAACTCTCAAACCAAATGTAATATGTTCAGGGACAATCAACGGCAATTAGTTTATTTTTATTTTTACTTTGGCTATTTTCTATGCATTTAAATTGAATACATAAAAATACTTCCTTCAAACGCCAATAACTTCCACCCAATAATAAGCCCCCCTCCCCGGGGCTTGGCCCACACTCCCTGGGGAAGCCACAGACCTCCCTGGCCCTCTGGAGCTCTCTCATTCAATGAAATGAAGTGTGGATAAAAGGCTGGAGTAACTATGAGTCTCTTAAAGGGATAATCTGTTAAACTTTCAATTCAAACGATGAATTGCTGAATGCGACACAACATTAAATGACAAACATAAATCAAATCGATTTCCTATTCCAGCAAAGACAATATAGACCAGGAGTTATTGCAACCACTGTGGGAAAGTTAATTGGCTCCAATGATGTATATACACCCTGGATTGCTGATGATATTGCTGAGTGGCGCAGTGGTCTAAGGCACTGCATCGCAGTGCTAACTGTGCGACTAGAGATCCTGGTTCAAATCCAGGCTCTGTCGCCGCCGGCCGCGACCGGGAGACTCATGGGCGGCGCACAATTGGTCCAGGGTAGGGGAGGGAATGGCCGGCAGGGATATAGCTCAGTTGATAGAGCATGGCGTTTGCAACGCCAGGGTTGTGGGTTCGATTCCCACGGGGGGCCAGTATAAAAAAATATGTATTCACTAACTGTAAGTCGCTCTGGATAAGAGCGTCTGCTATATGACTAAAATGTAAATATAATTATATGTATTGGCCATTGAAAGGCTTGAAGCCACAGGTTGGCTTCATTGGCACTCCCCAGTAGGAGCAGTCCTCCATAGGAATGAATGGAATTCTACAGTATTTCAATTAAATGTTTCAAGGATAAAATTCCATGTATTTACGTTTTTTGTTGTTGTTGTAGTGGGTTAGGTAACATCTTTGCGTGGTGGTCGTCGTCGGGTGAGGTTGTGTCTCTCTGTCGTCGGGTGAGGTTGTGTCTCTCTCTGTCGTCAGGTGAGGTTGTGTCTCTCTCTGTCGTCGGGTGAGGTTGTGTCTCTCTGTCGTCGGGTGAGGTTGTCTCTCTCTGTCGTCGGGTGAGGTTGTGTCTCTCTGTCGTCGGGTGAGGTTGTCTCTCTCTGTCGTCGGGTGAGGTTGTCTCTCTCTGTCGTCGGGTGAGGTTGTGTCTCTCTGTCGTCGGGTGAGGTTGTCTCTCTCTGTCGTCGGGTGAGGTTGTCTCTCTCTGTCGTCGGGTGAGGTTGTGTCTCTCTGTCGTCGGGTGAGGTTGTGTCTCTCTCTGTCGTCGGGTGAGGTTGTGTCTCTCTCTGTCGTCGGGTGAGGTTGTGTCTCTCTCTGTCGTCGGGTGAGGTTGTCTCTCTCTGTCGTCGGGTGAGGTTGTCTCTCTCTCTGTCGTCGGGTGAGGTTGTGTCTCTCTCTGTCGTCGGGTGAGGTTGTGTCTCTCTCTGTCGTCGGGTGAGGTTGTGTCTCTCTCTGGCGGGAGGTAAGCTTGGCTTATATGGCTTATATACATAGTTTGGGCTTTGTTGAGTAAAGCTTAAACTATGTATTTAGATTGTAGTTGGGTATTGTAGGTAGTTGTCGTGGGTTGTTGTATGTAATTATTGTAGGTTAGTATTGTATTCGGCTGAGCCCGGTGAAGCACGAAGCTAGCTAACCCACTACCTGGACTAGCTGGCGGGTAGCTACTGGTAACTATTAGCAACTGTGGATAGTTGTTTCACGCCTGAGAGTACCTGTAATTATGCCAGCTAGCTGCCTACAATAATTACAAACAATAATGCCTACCATTCAGCTGTTTTTCTAACCTCATTGTCTGAAGCGTTAACGTTAGGTAGTAAGTGGCTACTGTGCTTGAAATTTAGCTAGCTTGTTGCTACCTGGATAGCTACTAGTAAACAATAGCTGGAACGACCTAGCGAACAGACGCGAACTGGCTGAGTCAATTCAGTGGCTAGCTTTGCACTTGGCTAGCTAACAGTAGCTGCTAGGGGTAAGTCATAACCTACATTTGTGTTTTGTTTTTACATACTGGTAACCAGAGTCGTTCAAGGGAATTCGGGACATGGGTGACTAGTTAACGTTAGCATGGCTCTCTCTGTGTGTTCGTGCCGTGGGAGGACGGGTTTCTTCTTTGTATGAAAGCAATGGCTAGCTAGTATGCTAACTATTCTAGCTAACTAACTGGCTGAATAAGTTGACGACGGACTCGCTCAAGCTGTCGGGACTAACCCACAACGTTAGACACGGACACGAATGATCTGCTTGGCGTGTTGACACACTGGTGGTTAGTTGTGGCCGAGTATTGGTGCTAAACCGTGTTGTTGGAGTCCGGCATGCTAGTTGGCTGTGGCGTCATATGACTAGGTGCCCTGGACGATTTTCACGGAAGAATACTGTACCAAGTTAGCTAGCTGAATAAACTAACTTAGTCTATTCATAGAAAACATTGAACCGCTGTAGTTTACAACAATTATAGTTTCTGAGGTGGAAGTTGGGAGAGTTATATTTGGGTGTTTCAGTGAAACGTAAGTGAGGGAGGCCCCGCTCTCTCCTTTCCCAGATGTTTAGTTCATTTTCATTCCGATCTCCTTTGCATTATTGTAGCCATTATCTGTAGCCTGTCAACTATGTGTCTGTCTATCCCTGTTCTCTCCTCTCTGCACAGGCCATACAAACGCTTCACACCACGTGGCTGCTGCCTCTCTAACCTGGTGGTCCCTGCACGCACCACCCACGTGGAGTTCCAGGTCTCAGGCAGCCTCTGGAACTGCCGTTCTGCTGCCAACAAGGCAGAGTTCATCTCAGCCTATGCTACCCTCCAGTCCCTCGCACGGAAACATGGATTACCACTGAAAACACTGCTACTCCTACTGCTCTCTCCTCGTCTGACCATGTGTTCTCGCATACCCCGAGAGCATCTGGTCAGCGGGGTGGTGGCACAGGAATCCTCATCTCTCCCAAGTGGACATTCTCTCTTTTTCCCCTGACCCATCTGTCTATCTCCTCATTTGAATTCCATGCTGTCACAGTCACTAGCCCATTCAAGCTTAACATCCTTTTCATTTATCGCCCTCCAGGATCCCTTGGAGAGTTCATCAATGAGCTTGACGCCTTGATAAATTCCTTTCCTGAGGATGGCTCACCCCTCACAGTTCTGGGTGACTTCAACCTCCCTACGTCTACCTTCGACTCATTTCTCTCTGCCTCCTTCTTTCCACTCCTCTCCTCTTTTGAACTCACCCTCTCACCGTCACCCCCTACTCACAAGGCAGGCAATACGCTTGACCTCATCTTTACTAGATGCTGTTCTTCTACTAATCTCACTGCAACTCCCCTCCATGTCTCCTACCACTACTTTGTATCCTTTTCTCTCTCGCTCTCCTCCAACACTACTCACTCTGCCCCTACTCAGATGGTAATGCGCCGTCGCAACCTTCGCTGTCTCTCTCCCGCTACTCTCTCCTCTTCCATCCAGGTGTCAAGCGTTTCACAGGGGATGCTGGCCCATGTCCAACGCTTCCCACAGTTATGTCAAGTTGGCTGGATGTCCTTTGGGTGGTGGACCGTTCTTGATGCACACGGGAAACTGTTGAGCGTGGAAAAACCCAGCAGCGTTGCAGTTCTTGACACAAACCGGTGCGCCTGGCACCTACTACCATACCCCGTTCAAAGGCACTTAAGCCTTTAATCTTACCCATTCACCCTCTGAATGGCACACATACACAGTCCATGTTTCAATTGTCTCTAGGCTTAAAAATCCTTCTTTAACCTGTCTCCTCCCCTTCATCTACACTGATTGAAGGTGACATCAATAAGGGATCATAGCTTTCAACTGGATTAATCTGGTCAGTCCGTAATGGAAAGAGCAGGTGTTCTTAATGTTTTGCATACTCAGTGTATATACACATAAGTTGAACTGGTGTTTGCTGCTGTGGGAACGTGTGGGGTAACTTAAACATTTACTTGAGATTGTGAGAAAAAAATACTTTTGTGCTTCCTTCCTGTCTAGCCTGTTAACCAATGAATTTCGTTGCACTGTATTAGTAGTTCAGTGTCCATTCCAACACACTTCAGCTGAGCCACTCCCAGCGGTTCCAATATTCCTCTTCTTACTAGACTCAATGTTTTGTCGAACTGTAAAGAAGAACGATATTTTAGAAGTCTACTTATTTGTTGAATTGCTCTTAAAGGGGTTAGAAATTATTTAATTAAAGGTAGTTTGCGAGTGGTAACATTTGATGTTAGGATTACAGTGTGAGACGAAGTACATTAGGGGTGTGTCTATATAATACATATATAAAATATATTATATTCAGAAGAATATTTTATCTTTAATATGCAAGGGTTGATTTGAATCTATGACGATAATATGGATGGGATTTCTGTGTCGGGCTGGTATTCAATCAAACACACAGTACAGGAAAATCTGCACTGTGGAAAAACAACATCACTACTGCACAAAAACTTGAAAAACACCACATTTTAAGTCATGTGATTCATAGACAATGTTTACTGGGTGAAGAAAGATTCAGAAAATAAAACTTTGATTTGAAAGATTTTATGAAAGAGTGCTGTTTTTTTTTTTTTGTATTGGAAGACTTTTTCCTGATTTTTCCGTCTTGTCTTTGATTGAATGGAACCCATCTGTTCTGATTAACAGAGAGAGAGAGAGAGATCCATCCTGAAACGTTTACCAAAGCACCATCCGAATATTAGAAACACTGACCGACACCCTTCACGAATGACACAGTATCAACTCCTAGCCTGGCTAAACCAGACTTGAAAGCTGGTGAACGCAGCGTTCCAATCTGGGTTCACCAGGCTAAGCAACTCCATGGCCCAGTCCCAAACAGACAGAACCCTCCTTATGCTCTCCCTTGGGCCTTGTTCAACCCCTCTAGCTGATCTGAAAGGACCTAGTGTGGGCAAGAGAGGGGTTTTGTTTCGTTTGGGATGTGCCATAGCCTGGTTCCAGATGTGTTTTTGTACTGCCTTTGCCATTTTTAATATGATCATTATCACAAGACCATTACAATGTTCATAGGAGTTGGGGGAACTCCCTTTTTATTGACTGTGTGTGACCTGTGTGCAGTAATGCCTGTGTCCCGTTGTCCTGTTCTCAGTACGTACTATTGTTGGGTTATGTCCTGCTGGCAAACCAAAAAAGGAAATTAGCCTGGTTCCTGATCTCATTGTGCTGTCCCTAGTGCAAACTCTTGATGGCATGTCATTGTCACGCTGCTGTAGGAGTCAACAGGACACCACAAACAGATCTGGGACCAGGCTGGAAGGAAAAGGAAAGTCTGCTGTGTTGATTTTGATTTTCTAGGGTTTTTTACAAATTTAAAATTGATTTCCTCAAGAATTACATTTTATTTTGTGCTTCCTGGCGTCTTCTCCATATTGAAATAATTACTGTGGGGAGTTCTGTGGACTTTGGGACCAATTCTCTACTGTATAATTGTAGCTTCTAAATCCTTCCCCGTGGCGTAACGGCTTCTCTATTGGTTCCTCCTTGGGATAGGTTTACAGATGTCTCTTTATGGAAAATTAACTAAAATTAACTTTAAAATTAAAACACAAGATTTGTCAGACTCTCTTAGAAATAAAAGGGTTCTTTGTTTGTCCCCGTAGGAGAACCTTTTTTTTTTGTTACAGGTAGAAGAACCATTTGGTGGTGAAAAAGGTGCTACGTAGAACCTTGCATTAGTGAAAGGAAAAAAACAGTTATTTCCAGATGGTTCTCCTATGGGGGACAATTGAATAACCCTTTCTTTCAAGGTAGCGCCTTCTTTTCTAAGAGTGTACTGCGTTCAAAACAACCCAGTGTGACCAAAAGTAGAGCTGTCGAAAGCAAAAGATGTGGTCGAGCTTACGAGACTTTCTAAGCTATGATACGGTTGTACTAGTTCAAATGAGGTCTAAGTTATTGCGTGGTTTAAGTGATACTATTGTGATGATCTGTTATGATACTATATAAGCCTAATACTGTTAGCAGCACGGTAGTATTGCAACGAACGTGACCTTAAGTGTCAGATATAAACCAATTGTCAGGTAATTATGAATTTGAAGAATAAATAAACCCTTGCTCACCAGAATAATGTCATAGAATGAATGCTTCAATATAGTAGACATTGGTAACGTTTTCTGTCATCTCTGCTTCTTTCGTGGAGCAAAGACAAAAAAAAAGGGAGATATTCTGTTCAAAATGTCCAAATGACATCAGTTTGACCGGTTGTAAGTAAATATAAATCTGTGAAAAATGTGCAAAAGTTGAGGGGTCTCATGTCTTTTACATTTGTAACTTATTTGTTTTCTTGATTGCTTATGCAGAATAGTTTTATTTTTTTTGTATAGACATTTTTTAACATATCTTTAACAACAACAAAAAAACGTAGTAAACAAACACTAATACAAAACACATAAAACCATAGGGAGATGTTTTCCTGATAAATGATCTGCTATTTACATGGACACAATATTCTGTTATGTGCCCTTAAGGAAACACAAGAATTGTTCCCATATCTTTTTGGAATCTTTCTCCTGCCTCTTTGCTAACATGATTTCATACTATGTTTTTAATTAACATATTCATCCGTAATGTTTTTATTAACATATTCATCCGTAATGTTTTAATTAACATATTCATCCACTACGTGAACACTGGCTCATTAGAGCTTTTCCATTGTTTCAAGACCAGCCTTAACACAGACACAATACTTAAACATTATATTTCAATTCTGTCTGGTTAATTCCTCTTATTTCAGACTTGTCACTCAACAGACACGGTATTGGTGACCTGGGTACCTTGGATCAAACTCCGTCTCCCATGCACTGTAAGGCTTTGTCCCATAGGGGGTGCACAACCGAGCTTTCCCACGGTGCATGTAGGAGGGTTCCTTTTGCCCTCCTTCACATTGACAACACACGTCAATCCTGTGACAAACCCATCCTATGTAACCTTAGGGGAGTAAAATAAAATAAAAGACCTTTTCTCTTGGCTTCTGACATTTTCCCCTATATCTGAGATAATATACAACCATGTCTTATCTCGCATTGTAAATCCCTTTCCCACAATTCTCAAGTTAACAGTTGTCATTATTAACCTTTAACAGCATTTTTTAACATAAAGAAGCTGATTGTACCAAATTTGTAGTGAAAAAAAAAGCTTCTACAACATTGTTACTGTTACATTTACATCATTTAGCATACGCTCTTGCCTTTTTGACATAACGGCACCACCTAGTGTTGACAAACAGCTTTTTCATTAGCATATCTCCATATACCTTATTATCACACAGCTTTTAATTAGCATATATAATAATAATAATATAATAATATGCAATTTAGCAGACACTTTTATCCAAAGCGACTTACAGTCATGTGCGCATACATTTTTACGTATGGGTGGTCCCGGGGATCGAACCCATTACCCTGGCGTTACAAGCGCCGTGCTCTACCAGCTGAGGACCATATGTCTCCATCACACCGTTTATACTTATTCCGCATTTCTTCAAGTGACAAGAATACCTAATTATTGTGCAGGTCACCCAGAGTATGAACCCCTTCTCATACTCATTTTGACCAATAGCAGGATTCTACCGTTCAGAAGCATGTCTTTGTTTATGCAGAGACTCTTTGACCCTTGTACGTATTGACAATCACATGGCCCTAGAATGGCCGAGGATTGCTCTGCATTTCTGTATCATTGGCTCTTTTTTAGGGGATATAATATATAACGACAGGTAGCTTAGTGGTTAAGAGCGTTGTGCCAGTAACCGAAAGGTCGCTGGTTCTAATCCCTGAGCCGACTAGGTGGAAAAATCTGTCGATTTGCCCTTGAGCAAGGCACTTAACCCTAATTGCTCCTGTAAATCGCTCTGGATAAGAGCGTCTGCTAAATGACTAAAATGTAAATGTAACGTCCAAAAGGAGCTGTCAAACCACTTTGTTCACCCGCACCCGCCCGCAACTGCCAGACTATGTGATAACCCGCTAATGTAGACCATGCACTGTAGGCTTGTCAGAGACGGAGGAATGTTTATTTTTTATTTTTTACAGATGATGCAGGATTTTCTTTGCTTAGTTTCTGCTTTAGGCCTAATTTCCGGATATTTGTTAGTCAACTTGTCTATAATTAGATAAATGCAGCTTCTCTTCTGTCATTATTTGTTGCCCTTGAAGAATAAATAAACCCTTACTCACCAGAATAATGTCATAGAATGAATGCTTCAATATAGCAGACATTGGTAACGTTTTATGTCATCTCTGCTTCTTTTGTGGAGCAAAAAACTAAAAAGGGAGATGTTCTGTTCAAAATGTCCAAATGACATCAGTTTGACCGGTTGTAAGTAAATATAACTAATACATCTGTGAAAACGACCCAACAAGTTTCTGATAAGATTTCAGTTAGTACACATAAAATATGCATCCAAGCCTATCAGCTTTTATGACCCTGATAAAGAGGCCACCTGTACAGAGGCTTTCTAACTGTGGATTCGCATTCTCTCAAGTTGCTGAAAGAAAGGAATCCTATTTCTCCACTCCTGTTCCTGAGGCAAAATGTATAATCAAAAAATATAATCGCAACATGCAACAAATTCAACAATTTTCCTGAGTTAAAGTTCATATAAGGAAATCAGTCAATTGAAATAAATTCATGAGCCCCTAATCTATGGATTTGACATGACTGGGCAGGTGCATGGTGGTAAATAAATCCTATATATATTTTTTATCTTTACAATAATATAGATCTGAAGATATCTTCTCACCACATTATGCGTCACCCCTGTTTGCTGACAATGTCACGAAAAACGATGTGCAGGCTTCAGTGTGGCAGAAGTTCATGTGTTTTCGTGATTCTGCACATCAGATAGCTAGCAGCAATGACCAGAAGCTGCCATGTGGGGAATCGGTTCAGTTAGTTTTATCTTGTTCTTGATACCGTGTCTCGTTTTGAGGTGTTGACTGATTTCACGTCTATGCTAATATTGCTAAAATTAGCTGGCTAACCAACAACTGTAAGGATGTGTTTGAGTGCTCATTGAGCACATTTATTTATAATAAACATTTAGAGACTAAATATAGTTGACATGTTGTCAACAATCTAAGCCAACCATGTCAGTTTTGTTGCTAAACAACCAAGCAGGAAGCAGAAAAAACCCACAGGGTTACTTTGGTTTGGTGTAGAGCTCAGGGATGTAGAAATGTAACCTCTCAAATTCATAGGAGCTAATGGATGCAAGGACTGACCGTCCATCTTTACAAACGTTGGTGAAAAATATGGGTTGTTTATGAATTCGAAGGACCAATAAAAAAGGATACAAAACGTAGGCGGTGGATTTTAGGCCGGCAGCAAACACCACAGGGTGTCCGGTCAGAACAGGAGGAAGCAGTCGTTCCAGTCCAAGGTTTAATGAAGATCCACACATACAACACCACTCTCTCTGATACTAATTATGGTTATTTAGCTGCACGCACAATAAACATCAGAAAGAAAAGCAATTTCTTCTAAAGGAGGTTGAATAAGCAGGAGAGAAAAACAGGTTGGTCATCAGAACGGAAACTACAGACTGCCTGAGGCCCTGCCTGGTCGGGTATTATGCTAAATCCCGGGGGGGGGGGGGGGGGGGAGAGGCTGCTGGTTGGCTAATCCAATGATGATGATTGGTGTGACCTTCTTCCAATAGGAAAACCAAAAGAAAGTTGGGGTCTTGGAAAGGAGATGAGCTGGCCGTTTTTTTTTTTTTTTACAAGTGGAGTAAAACTATCTTATTTTGGGGGTTCTGATGGTGTATGATAGTTAAACTAAGCTTGTGGGGCCCGATACAGGAAATGTACCCTTACGAAAAAAAGATTGCAGTCCTCTGTAGCTCAGCTGGTAGAGCACGGCGCTTGTAACGCCAAGGTAGTGGGTTCGATCCCCGGGACCACCCATACACAAAAAAAATGTATGCACGCATGACTGTAAGTCGCTTTGGATAAAAGCGTCTGCTAAATGGCATATTATTATTATAAGAGTGCAGTATAACTTCAGTATGCGGCAAATACTGCGTCCAAAATACTTGTTTTTTTTTACTGCAGTAATTTTGCAGTTAAGAGTGCAGTATAACTGCCGTACACTGCAGTTATTCTGCAATTACTGCGTCCAAAATACCACAGTTGACTGCAGTTACTGCACTTTTATTGCTGTTTCAAAACTGCAATCTTTTTTTGCAAGGGACATCTTTCCTATGCACTTCTCAGTAGTTGGAATTCAGACTTACCTAATGCAGGCGTGGTTCCCTTGCCTGCGCTGAATACATTGAATTCAACCACTGAAAACCCTCCCACTTGCTGGCCAACATATTTTCTCGTGGACTTTTATATTCAATAGGGTTTTCAGTAAATGTATCTAAAGCCATCCCTTTAAATATGGTGTACCTTTTAATTAGAAAATTCTCGACAGACTCAGTAGAATGTATGGAGAGACGGTTCAGAATATTAGGGATCAATGAAAGAAAGCCATGTAAATACACACATATTCATCTCCTTTTCAGCACCAATTGGCAGATAAAAAAATACTCAGATCTTGAATATTATTTAGGGTTAGGAAAGTATTTATGAATAATACAAAAACAGGTTTGGACTGCCTTTTTTTGCATGAAATATATTGGTGAATCCAAAATACAGTGGATTGATTCATCCTGAAAGTTGCCATATTCAATTTTTCAATCCATGAAATAGGAAGGTGAGTAAAGTGTACAATAGGGGTTGAACAGTAGTCCTATAAATCTACCCTAATAATCCTCACTAATAATAATATGCCATTTAGCAGACGCTTTTATCCAAAGCGACTTACAGTCATGCGTGCATTCATTTGTTGTGTATGGGTGGTCCCGGGGATTGAACCCACTACCTTGGCGTTACAAGCGCCGTGCTCTACCAGCTGAGCTACAGAGGACCACACTAATCATGGAACTGTGATGACAACGGTCCAGTCGTGAACCAGGCTCCAGGTTTAAACTGCTACGTATGGTCTGCGAGCCATAATCATTCGAATAGGCTACATGTCCCAAATTATTGCACAACTTGTAACACGTTAGCCTAACGTGATCCACTATTGCTAGCGATCCTCAGGAGCAACCACACCAACGTGACCGAGGAAAGAAAGGTAAACTAACGATGTAATGGAATGATGCAAAATGCAAAGAAACTGAAGTCAGTGACCAATAGTGGCTCATATTTAACAAGATATAAATTGTAAAAAAAAAAAAGACAGTGAAAAGTCCAGGCATATAATTAAAACATTCTAGAAATCATAAATCAACTCTGTGCAATAGGAGTTGACCCAACGCATTATTGTAAGTACATTTAATATAAGTTGACCCAACGCATTATTGTAAGTACATGAATACACTATATATACAAAAGTATGTGGACACCGCTTCAAATGAGTGGATTTCTGCCACAGGCGTTGCTGACAGGTGCAGTGGCGACCCGTCATTTTTTATTTATTTATTTATTTCACCTTTATTTAACCAGGTAAGCCAGTTGAGAACAGGTTCTCATTTACAACTGCGACCTGGCCAAGATAAAGCAAAGTAGTGCAATAAAAACAACACAGAGTTACATATGGGGTGAAAAAAAACATAAAGTCAGAAATACAACAGAAACTATATATACAGTGTGTGCATTCAGTGCAGCTGGAGCAGATCCCCACCTGTTTAGCTCAACAACAACAAAATATTGATTTTAAAAAATGGTGTGCCTGTTTTGCATGTTATTTTGGCATTAATACGTGTCACATATCAGTTTGCAAACAATGTAACAATTTTTTTAAATAATTGAGTTAATAAAGCCGCGTACAAACATGGTCTCTTTGTTGCTTTCTTCAGTAAAGCAGCTCCAGAATGCAGGTGTTTCAGCCAGCTCAGTGCTTTCTGTGGTGGTGGTGGGGCAGCCAGTGGAAAATACGGAGCGAATGGATTGGTAATGTTCTCTAGTTGCGCCGTGATTGGCTCAGTGTTCTGTCACTCATGGGGACACTACGTCACAGCAAAATCTACGGGGAGAGCTCGAAAAATTCAAGCCCCTTGGGTGCTGCCATAGATTTACATTAGAAGTGCCCATCCAAGAAGGCTCAAGGTCATTGGCCACAGATAAAATGACGTCAAATCACGTTATATCTACCGTAGCTTTGATTGGACGGATCATGTCAACATCATACTTTCAAAATCTTAGCTAGCAAGCTAGAAAAGCAGTCATCATGAATCAAGTCGACAATCTACTGGCAAATCCTTTTCAATCCTTGTCATATGAAGAGAAATTATAGATAAAACGTATCGGTGCTCATCGGCCTTTGGACATAAACATTACACAACAAGTTGGAAATCGCAAATTCAACAATGAGTGGTTTGGAAGGAATCAGTGGCTAACTGCAAGCGTTGCAAAGCAATCACTAGCCTGCTATTCAGTGGAGTGGATGTGAGGACCAAGTCTGGGTTTAAGGGCCACTTTTCCAAGCTTAAAAGGATCAACATTCACATGCAACACACCACGGGCCAGAAAAGGTTGAATACATTGGCCATGCTGTCAATCCAGCATGATTTATGCCGCATTCAAGACAACTGGGAACTCTGAATAAAATGAGCTCCGACTGGGGAAAATACGTTTTGAACGGTCATCCAAGTCGAAATTTCAAGTCTGGAACTCGAGCCTCTTTCTAGAGCTCCGACCTGAAGATCGCTGACGTCATGATTCAACCTTGTTTTTTTTCAGAGTTCACAGTTGTCTTGAAAGCACCATAAATCCAGAGAATGCCGGACTTTGACAAAATGTTCCTACAAAAAGGACCGCCGCGCTACCTTCCTGTTCAAGTGAGCACAGCACAACAAGGTGAGTCCAAAAATGTATTCAATGCTGCTGCATAAATGATGTAATATGCCAGGGAGATATGTATACTGTAGCTAAGAAAGTAATACTAAGCCTGTTTTAGAGAAATGTAATGATCGAATATTGTAAGAGCTTTCATTGTCTGCTTATATGCCCCCTTTATTTATCCCAGGGTTCTGACTTGGTGTACAGGGAGAATACTGTAAGAACGGCCCATGTTCTAAATTATGTCGCTGTACATTTCAAAAGTGCTGAACAAATAGTTATATTGACTACGTTCCACCCTAGCTCGCTCATTAATGTCTTCATCTAAATTACGGATTGCCTCTTTTCCGCTCGTCGTCCCCTTATGCCATAGTTTGTACATCTCAATTGTCATTAGAAACCACATTTGTTTAAGCAAGTCAGCCATATCAGCTATGTTGTTTTAAAAGGCAGTAAATTAGGTTTAATTAACTGTTTCGTTGCCTGACAAGGCTCCGCTGAAAGCCAGGTGTAGCGGTGGTAAGGATTCACTCCATGGTGCTGCAAAGAAAGCTCTGCATTTGGGACAGCTTTATGTAGGCCCTAACAGTTTGTGGGCACCGTTTGTCACCGTTATAGTGCAATCAATGTATTGTTTAGTGTTGTGTTGTGGCTTTGCTGGCATGCATCTGGAAGAAAAAAAAAATGCGGGAGTTTCCCCCACCAACATTGACATGCTAAAATCACCACTGGGTGGGTCAAGCATAACATTACAACCCTGTTACCCATAGATAGAAGGTCTAGAATGATTTCAACTATTTACATTTGTTTGGCAAACTTGCATTCCATTCCCACTGTCACACAGGGATTTCTGGTCGATCCAAAATGAAATAGTCAACCCTGTTACAGTCAACCCTGTTACTTTATTTGGCACTTAATAGGCAATTACTATAGTATGTACACCTCTGGCCGGTGTTCGGACGGACGGTTCCTCCCGCCCCATGTGGATTCGCCTCTATCGGTGGAGCCCCTTTCGGCTGGGACAAGATCCTCCTTGTCATCTTCATTCTTCTTCTCCTCTTCAGGGTTCTCCTCCTCCTCTTCAGGGTTCTCCTCCTCCTCTTCAGGGTTCTCTACTCACCCCTCTTGTACTTCTCAAGGATCTTCCTTATTTCCTCTTCCTCCCTTTTGTTAGCCTCTATCATCTTCTCCCTCTCTCTGATTAAAGCTAAATGGCCTTGAATGGCTCTCTTTCTCTCCTCCTCTCTCTCCTCCTCTCTCTCCTCCTTCTCTCTCTGATATGTTCTCTCTATCTTTCTGAGGTTCCTCTTCTCCCACTTCTTATTCAACCAGTCCACAGCTCTCCTTCGGATACTTTTATTGGCTGGGACAAGATCCTCCTTGTCATCTTCATTCTCCTCCTCCTCTTCAGGGTTCTTCTCCTCCTCTCTCTCCTCCTCTCTCTCCTCCTCTCTCTCCTCCTCTCTCTCCTCCTCTCTCTGCCTCTCCTCTCTTAGTCTGAACCTTTCTTTCTGTCTAGCAATTTCAATCTCTCGTTTTTTATCCTGCTCCTCTTGTCGTCTTGCCCTCTCCTGTTTTCTTTCCATCTCCAGCAGTCTTTCCTCCTTCTCCCTCCTGATTTGTTGTCCTCTTTCCATCTGTTCTCGTTCCCCCTTCAACACTTCTAACCTCCTCTGTTTACGCCTGTTGAAGATTTCCCGTGCTTTTTCTTTAACATTAACTACTACATGCTTCTTCATGCTTACTTCCTTTCTTCTCTCTTCTTCTCTTTCTCTTTCCTCCTCCTCTGCTTCCTTAATCACTTTCTGCTTTTCTTCCCTCTCTCTCTCCAGTTCATTCTGTCCCTCAATATTTTCTTCCTCCATCTCTTTGTGTTGCTGATCTTTTAATTCCATCTCTCTCTGATTCTGAGTCTCTTTCTCCATTTGTTTCTGTCTCTCCTCTTGTTGTTGTCGTCTGTCTATCTCTCTTCTCTCTCTCTGTCTCTTGTTCTCCCTCTCCATTTCTTCCTCTTCCATCTCTATTGGCTGTTTACATCTTTCTTCTTCATGCTTTCTTTCAATCTCTCTTTGTCTCTCTCCTTCTTCTTCTATTTTTTTCTGTCTCTTCTCCATACTCTTCCTTTCTATCTCCTTGCATCTTTTGTTCTCCCTCTCCCTTTCTTCCTCTTCCATCTCTATTTGCTGTTTAAATCTTTCTTCTTCATGCTTTCTTTCAATCTCTCTCTGTCTCTCTTCTTCTTCTATTTTTTTCTGTCTCTTCTCCATTCTCTTTCTTTCAATCTCTCTCTGTCTCTCTTCTTCTTCTTCTATTTTTTTCTGTCTCTTCTCCATACTCTTCCTTTCTATCTCCTTGCATCTTTTGTTCTCCCTCTCCCTTTCTTCCTCTTCCATCTCTATTTGCTGTTTAAATCTTTCTTCTTCATGCTTTCTTTCAATCTCTCTCTGTCTCTCTTCTTCTTCTATTTTTTTCTGTCTCTTCTCCATTCTCTTTCTTTCAATCTCTCTCTGTCTCTCTTCTTCTTCTTCTATTTTTTTCTGTCTCTTCTCCATACTCTTCCCTTCTATCTCCTTGCATCTTTTGTTCTCCCTTTCTTCCTCTTCCATCTCTATTTGCTGTTTAAATCTTTCTTCTTCATGCTTTCTTTCAATCTCTCTCTGTCTCTCTTCTTCTTCTATTTTTTTCTGTCTCTTCTCCATTCTCTTTCTTTCAATCTCTCTCTGTCTCTCTTCTTCTTCTTCTATTTTTTTCTGTCTCTTCTCCATACTCTTCCTTTCTATCTCCTTGCATCTTTTGTTCTCCCTCTCCCTTTCTTCCTCTTCCATCTCTATTTGCTGTTTAAATCTTTCTTCTTCATGCTTTCTTTCAATCTCTCTTTGTCTCTCTTCTTCTTTTTCTATTTTTTTCTGTCTCTTCTCCATACTCTTCCTTTCTATCTCCTTGCATCTTTTGTTCTCCCTCTCCCTTTCTTCCTCTTCCATCTCTATTTGCTGTTTAAATCTTTCTTCTTCATGCTTTCTTTCAATCTCTCTCTGTCTCTCTTCTTCTTCTATTTTTTTCTGTCTCTTCTCCATTCTCTTTCTTTCAATCTCTCTCTGTCTCTCTTCTTCTTCTTCTATTTTTTTCTGTCTCTTCTCCATACTCTTCCTTTCTATCTCCTTGCATCTTTTGTTCTCCCTCTCCCTTTCTTCCTCTTCCATCTCTATTGGCTGTTTACATCTTTCTTCTTCATGCTTTCTTTCAATCTCTCTTTGTCTCTCTTCTTCTTTTTCTATTTTTTTCTGTCTCTTCTCCATACTCTTCCTTTCTATCTCCTTGCATCTTTTGTTCTCCCTCTCCCTTTCTTCCTCTTCCATCTCTATTTGCTGTTTAAATCTTTCTTCTTCATGCTTTCTTTCAATCTCTCTCTGTCTCTCTTCTTCTTCTATTTTTTTCTGTCTCTTCTCCATTCTCTTTCTTTCAATCTCTCTCTGTCTCTCTTCTTCTTCTTCTATTTTTTTCTGTCTCTTCTCCATACTCTTCCTTTCTATCTCCTTGCATCTTTTGTTCTCCTTCTCCCTTTCTTCCTCTTCCATCTCTATTGGCTGTTTACATCTTTCTTCTTCATGCTTTCTTTCAATCTCTCTTTGTCTCTCTTCTTCTTTTTCTATTTTTTTCTGTCTCTTCTCCATACTCTTCCTTTCTATCTCCTTGCATCTTTTGTTCTCCCTCCCCCTTTCTTCCTCTTCCATCTCTATTTGCTGTTTAAATCTTTCTTCTTCATGCTTTCTTTCAATCTCTCTCTGTCTCTCTTCTTCTTCTATTTTTTTCTGTCTCTTCTCCATTCTCTTTCTTTCAATCTCTCTCTGTCTCTCTTCTTCTTCTATTTTTTTCTGTCTCTTCTCCATACTCTTCCTTTCTATCTCCTTGCATCTCTTGTTCTCCCTCTCTCTTTCTTCCTCTTCCATCTCTATTTGCTTCTGTTTGTGTCTCTCCTCTTCTTCTCCTCCCTCCATCTCCTTCTTCTTCTCCTCTTCTTGTTGTCCCTGTTTTGGTATTTTCTCTTTTCTCGTTCTTTCTACCTCTTTCTGTGTGTCGTTCTCACCCTCTGTCTTCTCCTCCATGGCCATTTGGTTCTGTTTCCATGTATACTCGTCTGTTTCCATACTTTCTAATTCTGTCATCTGTTCCTTGATATCCTTGAAGATTTCCTCCAGTTCAGACGTCTTGTTGTCATTGATGAGGGCTGTCTCTCTCTCTATCTCTCCCTCCATCTCCATCTCTCTCTCTCCATATCTCTCTCCATCTCTCTCTCCATCTCTCTCTCTGTCTCTATCAAATTTTCTCTCTGGTCCAGTCTCATCTTTCAATCTAATCTCTTCTTTCATTCTCGCAAGCTCTCTGTCTAACACTAGTACATTTTTGTTAACCTGTTTCACTCTTTCATTCTGTCTTCTAAACGCTTCTTTCGCTCTTTGAAATTTTATTTTGTATTGAATCTCTTTTGTTGTCATGTCTTCTTTCAATCTCTCAATCTCTCTCTCTAACTCTTTTACCTTTTTGTTAACCTGTTTGACTTCCTCATTCTCTGCAATACGCATGTCTCTTTTTCTTTCAAATGCTATTTCCTGTTCAATCTCTTTCAATCTCTCAATCTCTCGTTCTAACGCTTTTATTGTTTCCTCTGCCTGTTTCACTTTCTCCTTCATTTCTTGTCTCTCCAATTCTGCTTTTCTCTCCCTTTCCCTCTGTCTTTCACTCTGTCTTTCCGTCTCAATAGGTTTGTTGTTCCAGGCCAGTCTTGGTCGCTGATCCTCCATGACTTTCTGCCATAGCCTCAATATCGCTATCTCTTGCTTCATTTTTAAAAGGTTCAATTAGTGCTCATTTATGACCAAGACATACTTTCAAAGGACTTGCAGTGAATGATACATAGAAATACAACCTAGAGCTAGGTAATTGAATCAAACACTGGACAACATCGATAGCAGGGTCATTTTGACCAATTAATCTGGTCAATTCATTCTCAATGAATGTATTGACATGGTTTGAAAAAATCATGAGACATTTTATGGAATCAATTATGTCCAAAATCTGTACAAATACAAACACACAACTAGTTTTCCCATTCAGTTAGGGGTTTGAGAAATACCCGTTACAATTTGTGTGATGTTACAACAATGTTGCCTTTGATGTTTATGCTTGTAGAAATTACTCCTACAAATGATGTTTCACTGATGTAATTATTTACAACCTGCACACATACAGTTATCATCAACAACAACAACAGTAATGATATTAATAAGGAAGTGGATATTTGACAGGCAGAAGAAAGGCATAGAGGTTGAGATAAATGGAGGTTAGGGTAGGTTCAGGACCTAGGGTTGGGTTAAGGTTAAGGTTAGGGTAATGGTTAGGTTCAGGACCTAGGGTTGGGTTAAGGTTAAGGTTAGGGTTAGGGTAATGGTTAGGTTCAGGACCTAGGGTTGGGTTAAGGTTAAGGTTAGGGTAATGGTTAGGTTCAGGACCTAGGGTTGGGCTAAGGTTAAGGTTAGGGTAATGGTTAGGTTCAGGACCTAGGGTTGAGTTAAGGTTAAGGTTAGGGTAATGGTTAGGTTCAGGACCTAGGGTTGGGTTAAGGTTAGGTATAGTTTCAGTGAGGTTAAGGTAAGGTAAGGGTTAAGGTGAGAGAAAGGCATAAAAGTTAACATTGGGTTAGCATACCGCTATCCACCGCCATTCATTTTCAGCCGGGTAAATATACACTGCCTTTTAATAATAACAATGTCATATCTTACCTGGGCCAGTTGTAGTTGCGTTATCAGCAGATCCACCAGTTGTTTGAGTCTGTTGATCTCCATTTGTCTCTGGCTCTCTGCCTCCCTCTGTCTCTCTGCCTCCCCCTGTCTCTCTGCCTCCCTCTGTCTCTCTGCCTCCCTCTGTCTCTCTGCCTCCCTCTGTCTCTCTGCCTCCCTCTGTCTCTCTGCCTCCCTCTGTCTCTGTCTCTCTGCCTCCCTCTGTCTCTGTCTCTCTGCCTCCCTCTGTCTCTCTGCCTCCCTCTGTCTCTCTGCCTCCCTCTGTCTCTGTCTCTCTGCCTCCCTCTGTCTCTGTCTCTCTGCCTCCCTCTGTCTCTCTGCCTCCCTCTGTCTCTCTGCTTCCCTCGGTCTCTGTATCTCTGCCTCCCTCTGTCTCTGTCTCTCTGCCTCCCTCTGTATCTCTGCCTCCCTCAGTCTCTCTGCCTCCCTCAGTCTCTCTGCCTCCCTCAGTCTCAGGATCTCAGCCTTCCACTCTTTCATTACACCCCTTTCTACTCTTCTTCTGCTCCTTTCATCCTTTAAAAGGGCTCTGAGATTGTCTGTCTCAGACTGTAATTTTTCAACCATCTCGTCACAAATCATCTCGTTTTCTCTACTTTCTCTGTCACAAAAGAACACAAAGTGAATGGAGATCATAGCTCAACATGTTAAAGGAGCAAGCAGTAGTTCAAACCACAAAGCTGCCACACCGTCACCTTTTTGGATAAACAGCTTGGGGATGGGGGCTGGAGTAATTCATAGACGTAGCTATTTGTGCAAGGACTAACCATCCATGAGATCAAAATGATCGTTTTAACCATATTGTTTAAGCTATACAGGGTTTGTTTACAATTACATTGTTTCCAAACATTGGAGTGAAACAAACTCATATTTTGGGTTCTGATGGGGTTAGATAGTTGAACTAAGCTCATGAGACATTTAGGAGAGTCAATGGGTACATATCATTAATTATAAAGTTCAAAATAGATGTAGCAATTGCAGATGGCCTCTTAAAAGACTGAGATTGCCATTCAATCAGTAAGAATATGAACCTTTTTCAATCCAATGTAAAGAGTAGTGTTGCATCAATCTGTTTGACATTGAACTGTGATATCCCATTGGGCACAGATGTCGGTTTAACATCTAGTTTTGATTTAAGTGAAGTAGGCTAGCGGATGGTTAATGTATTGTAAACTTTGCTAAATATTTGACTCACCTCAAATCACTCTGGTCAAATTGCAGTTTTAGTGTGGAACTGAATAATATCTTTGACAGGAAGAAACTTTACCTGGCCTGGAGCTGTATTGTTGCGTCATTTGGAACACTTGAGCGTCATAATGGTTGTCCGCGCCTGCTTGATTGACAGCTAGGGGTTCTCCTGCGCATGTGTCCAAAAGTCGATATTGTTTAGCTACTCATAATTGATAAAGACATTATGAACTATTTTCACTTTACTTTTATGTCGTCTATTTTTGCCTAAGGTTATCTGGTAGCCTATGTTCTGTGATTTATCTTTGTATGGACCTAACGTTCAATGAAATACAAAACAGCAACCACAACGTACAAACATTTCCCACACAAATACATATGTGGGTGTGTAGTGAGTACACAAAATAATAACATAACAGCCATAACAGTACAAACAAACATACAATCTCTAGTGCACCTGTCCAGTGCGAACTGTTCCGTGCGTCACCATCACTAACTGCTGGACTACACCTGGAATAGCAGCGATGGGACAGGACTGGAACTACCAGTTGGATATCACGAAATTGGGGAGAAAAAGGGGTAAAAGTACCACAAAAGAAAATGTGTGTATATATATATATATATATATATATATATATATATATATATATATATATATATATATATATATATACATTTATATATTAAAATATTTATTTTTTTGATGTTCCCCGGGGCACCAGAATCCATTTAGTCTGTTTTCAATTGGCCACCGTTGCCTCAAGACCCGCCTATTCCAATTAATTATAAACTGTTATTGGTTTGTCCCTGTGACAGTCATTCGTAACCTCCTGATGGTTGCCTGTTGATTGTCGTGCGCCATCGTTGCATATCGTGAGCTGGAGGAGCGTTCGTCCAACTCCTCATCGAAGTGAATGGCAGCGGCGCATCATCCATCCGCTGAAAGGATAGTTTGCGACGCGACAAGCGTTTGGGGAGTACATTCATTGAAACGGAACGACTGTTTTTAAATTCTAGGGGGACTCTTGCTCCATGGTAAAATCTCAGCAGCGATGTCTCTGCTGTGCGTCAGAGGTTGGTTCTATTCCTCTTCCCTGTTCTTATTATACCGTACATATCTGTCCCATTAATGACATGGCACTCAGGAAAGTCTGTCTGTAGGCTATTGGGTAGCTGCGCATAGACCGTTGAGTTGGCACGTTCCAGTCCAAGCATGACCTGGAATGTGAGAAGGGAGCTATTCTATAACACATGTAGATGACATTTTGCCTTTATGTGTAGATTTTGGTTTTATATTTCACATCTGATTGATGATTAGGCCTATGACTTTTGATTCCACTCTGGCTACCTTCCACCATATTGTCCTCTCTTGCAATATCTTCCACTTTATGATGCGCTTGTGCAGATCTTCTCTCTAAGCAATAGTCATGATAGTTTGAATGAGTTGAGTAAACTCCACTGTTGTTCTCAGTCTGTACTGTACTGTCCCTGAAGACACTCCACATAGTTGACCTAGATTGAGCCCACTTTGTGCCACTGGTCAACTAACTAATGCATTTATTGTTTAATAAAAAAGTTAAATAAAACAAAAACAACAAAAAAGTGTTGAGAAAAAAGAGCAGCAGTAAAATAAAATAACAGTAGGGAGGCTATATAGGGGGTACCGTTGCAGAGTCAATGTGCGGGGGCACCGGCTAGTTGAGGTAATATGTACATGTGGGTAGAGTTAAAGTGACTATTCATAAATAATTAACAGAGTAGCAGCAGTGTAAAAAGATGGGGTGGGGGTGGGGGGGCAGTGCAAATAGTCCAGGTAGCCATGATTAGCTGTTCAGGAGTCTTATGGCTTGGTGGTAGAAGCTGTTGAAAAGTCTTTTGGACCTAGACTTGGCGCTCCGGTACCGCTTGCCGTGCGGTAGCAGAGAGAACAGTCTATAACTAGGGTGGCTGGAGTCTTTGACAATTTTGAGGGCCTTCCTCTGACACCGCCTGGAATAGAGGTCCTGGAGGCAGGAAGCTTGGCCCCAGTTATGTACTGGGCCGTACGCACTACCCTCTGTAGTGCCTTGCGGTCGGAGGCCGAGCAGTTGCCATACCAGGCGGTGATGCAACCAGTCAGGACGCTCTCGATGGTGCAGATGTAGAACTTTTTGAGGATCTGATGACCCATGCCTAATCTTTTCAGTCTCCTGTGGGGGAATAGGCTTTGTCGTGCCCTCTTCACGACTGTTTTGATGTGTTTGACCATGATAGTTTGTTGGTGATGTTGACACCGAGGAACTTGAAGCTCTCAACCTGTTCCACTACAGCCCCGTCGATGAGAATGGGGGTGTGCTCAGTCCTCTTTTTTTTCCTGTAGTCCACAATCATCTCCTTTGTCTTGGTCACGTTGAGGGAGAGGTTGTTATCCTGGCACCACACGGCCAGGTCTCTGACCTCCTCCCTATAGGCTGTCTCATCATTGTCAGTGATCAGGCCTACCACTGTTGTGTCGTCGGCAAACTTAATGATGGTGTTGGAGTCGTGCCTGGCCATGCAGTCATGGGTGAACAGGGAGTACAGGAGGGGACTGAGCACGCACCCCTGAGGGGCCCCCGTGTTGAGGATCAGCGTGGCAGATGTGTTGTTACCTACCCTTACCACCTGGGGGCGGCCCGTCAGGAATTCCAGGATCCAGTTGCAGAGGGAGGTGTTTAGTCCCAGGATCCTTAGCTTAGTGATGAGCTTTGAGGGCACTATGGTGTTGAACGCTGAGGTGTAGTCAATGAATAGCATTCACACGTAGGTGTTCCTCTTGTCCAGGTGGGAAAGGGCAGTGTGGAGTGCAATAGAGATTGCATCATCTGTGGATCTGTTGGGGCGGTATGCAAATTAGAGTGGGTCTAGGGTTTCTGGGATAATGGTGTTGATGTGAGCCATGGCTACAGATGTCAGTGCTACGGGTCGGTAGTCATTTAGGCAGGTTATCTTAGTGTCCTTGGGCACAGGGACTATGGTGGTCTGCTATAAACATATTTGATTAACTCTCTAGTCTACTAATTAGTCATACATTATTAGTTTAACTGAGGGTGTGACATTTTAGTCATATCTTACTCACACATTTCTTTATCAACTCCTCAATGCTATCTGAAGAATCCCGGAACATGTTCCAGTCTGTGCTAGCAAAACAGTCCTGTAGCTTAGCATCTGCGTCATCTGACCACTTTTTTATTAGCTGAGTCACTGGTGCTTCCTGCTTTAGTTTTTGCTTATAAGCAGGAATCAGGAGGATAGAGTTCTGGTCAGATTTGCCAAATGGAGGGCGAGGGAGAGCTTTGTATGCGTCTCTGTGTGTTTGGGATGCAGCTTAACAATCATGTTGTTCCATTCACACGTGTGCAACTTATTGTCACCCCATGACATGTATCTATTTGTGAGCCTCCAGCCTATAGGTTCTCCCTGTGTCCAGTAAACCTCCTCTCATCATGGATGTGATTCAGCCTGAAGCTGGAGGGGCCAGCAGCAACCAGCCAGACCACTCTATTACCAGTTGGGGAAGGATAGCATCTCTAGTTACAGTAGGGCATTTCCATGTAAAGGACCCATTAGCACCAACGTGATGTTCATATGAGCATGTGAAAATGGGTGTCAAATGAAAGCTAAGAGTCTATATTTTTGGGAAATGAACGCATAGATACATTTTTCAACCAGTGAAGGCTTTGATTTCTGGATAAACAGATGGAAAAGGGATCTTCGAAAACATCTACCAGAAAAAGTCTTAAAAGGTACAATATCAGAAATGCATAAAACCAGAATAATGTTTACATAAAGACCCCTGCCTACCAATATCAACAGTTATATTTGGTTTTGGAGAAAGCCTTACCCTTCTGTAAGTTTAAGAAATATTGCCTTGTGCCTTGTGATTACGTTACCAAACACCCACATAACTTTAAGGTATTTTAATTTCCTCTGTGAGGAGGGAGGATAATGAAAGTCCACAGAAGTAACAAGTCAGCTAACAATTAGTTATAGTGATTTTTCTGATATCATTTTGTTTGTGAATTATTAAGTGATTAAAACTCGTAATTTCGTTACCAAGTTGGTAGTGGAGTTACAAAAAATCTTGAACCGAATGACTGCGACTGAATTGCCTCCAAAGGGAAATCATAATAGTCAGGAACCACAGTTGGGTCTCCGGGGACTGTCCTCCCTTCAACTGGCATACTGTTCAGCTCAAAACTGGTTTCTTTCTCTTGTCTTTTAGTCAAACCAAGAGTGTTAAAACAGTCTGAGACTGGACAATCTCTCACTCACTCACTCACTCACTCACTCACTCACTCACTCACTCACTCACTCACTCACTCCAGTTAATGTCACCTCTCCCAGCTCTTACAGACACCTACCCATGAGTCCCCTCTTTCCATTTACTGTAACCAGCATCCTCACCTACTGAGCACCGACCGACACCGGATGACCATGGACATTGAAAAGTAGTTGAAATTTGGTCAGTCCAACCTGGTCTTGATGTTAACGCCCACAGACAGACCGGACTGGACCAAATCTAACAGCCTGTAGAGTACAGTGAGTAGAGCACAGTAAAGGACAGTACACTACAGTATAGAAAAGTAGAGTATAGTACAGTAGAGTATATTGTACTGAACTATACTCTACTGTACTAAACGCTACTGTACTCTTCTGTACTGCACTGTAGTGAACTCTACTCTGCTCTGCTCAGCTGTATTGTACTCATAGAAAATGATAGAGGCCTCTAGTGGCCAAAAGGCCTTATTAGCATGGGCAGCGCCATTGAGGGCTGTTACCATTTGAATGTAGTCAAATGAGTGGGACTTCCAACTTCATTGGCTGATCCCTCCTTAGAGTCATGTCCAACCAGGTCATCAGGAGGGATCAGCCAATCGTGAAGAAGAAAATAGACTACTTCAAAATAGAGATAGGCAGCACCATTGAGGCTATGCTGTCACAGACGCTATAATGACACAGATACGAAGATGAGACCTCTATCTATCTATGATTGTACAGCACTGTGCTCTACTCTACTGC